>NW_019395068.1:0-2727 GCF_000612105.2 Orussus abietinus | reverse complement strand
ATATGAAACAGCAAACTCACCCCCTTTCACGGCCAACTTTGAAGCCTGATTTCACCCCCTAAAAGTGTTTATCCGCCGATAAAAAAAAACACGGGTCCCTTAGATTTTGGTCCACTATAACATATTTAAAAATGAACAAAATCGGAGGGGGACACCTCAGGTACCTTCCTTGTTAGTAAAAAATCGACTTCACATTGTTTATTGCAAATGCAATTATTTATCAATCGTAAAAATCGTCTGTACTTCAATAGATAATCTATCTAAGAAGCTGTAATTAAAATTTCAAGTCCATCGAATAAAAAATGAGCGGGCTACGTTGTACACAAATGTGAAAAACATAGTTTCGAGAAAAATGCGTTTAAAGTTTCAAAACGTATTTACTATATGAAATATTCAAAACATAGGCTTGCTAATTTTTTTACTTTTACTCTGCTATCCCAGCACCGTATAACTGCCCTTCCTAGCATACATTTTGCTCTTCAGCCTTTTCTGAGCGACCTAAGGCTTTTCGGAGCGCTGTTCCGATGTTTCGATGCTGAGCGGTTTGCAGCTTTAACTAAAACCATCGATTTCCATGGCAAAAATATACAATTCTGAATTAATCTTCAATTAATGTGTGTCCATAACATCTAGCAGTCCTTGAAAACCTCCATTATACGTAATTACAGCGACGTCAGTTGAAAAATCAACTACGCTTTTGCCGCTGGATATTGCTTTCGGCGCTATCGACCAAACGATGGCATTCAAAGTTTCATTCGCATTTTGTGTGAATCCTCCAAGGCAACGGGAAAGATCATCTCTCGTTAAATCTTCATAAATCTTTTCAACTTCGTCGAATACTTTCATTGGCATAGCTGGTTTATGAGTATACATTTCGAGAGTATGCTAGGCTTTCGCTCTTTGACAGGAGCACAAAGAATCTGCTCTTACGGGACATTTATCGTGCTGAGGCTTTTTATCAGTTGAAATTTTGTGGTACAATGTAGCATATATCTCCTTGCGCATATTCTCCATTGAATCAGTATTTCGACGTATAGCCAGTCCGTAATACATACTCAGTTCATCAATGAATTTTCCAATCAAGTTGCCTCGGTCACCAAGATTTTTTACTTGTTTCTTAAAATTTCGCAGTCTTGTTCCAAGTATTTTTTGTATATATATATTTCAAGGAAATATAATTGATTTGTACGGGCAGAAATTACCAACAGAGCCGTAAAACACTTCAAATGCTGCGCGCAGCTGAGCGGCCTTTGAAAAAGGTTTCGGAGAGCTCAGAGGCGTCCGGAAAATAAGCTAGAAAAATTGTTGAAAAGCTTGCCCCACTCAAAATAGTTTTTAAATATCATTTTATAACAGTTTATGAATTATTTAAGCCAATAAAAAAAATAAGAAAAAAAAATTTCCTGGGTAATATAATCCCTTAACAAAAATAGTTTTTAATGATTAATGTAGGTATAAGCGTCCCTGAATTTACGCGAAATATCCGTTCCATGTAAATTCGTTTTACGCGAATAAAAATCGCGTAAATAAAGTCTGTCAGGACAAAAGAAGAAATATTGGAAATCACAGCTAGTACATATAAGTTTTAGAAATACATGTCTATTCATATATATTGTGACGTGTCGGAAGTACTCGACGTGACTCCTATGTGATAAAGAATGATAAAATGTGTATAGATAAAATCTTGTCCCCGCGAGGCAATATTAAACGCGATACCGACTCCGCGGCTGATATAAAAACGACCGCTTGCTCGGCGTGCCGAGAGCGAGCCTCGTGCGCACACAACACGGGCAAAGTCACGAGGTCGCGAGATGAAAACTCGATCAAATCGAATATAACGATAACATGATTCATCCCGATTGGAGGAAGCGACCACGGCCTTGACGCTGGCGAATCAAGGGGCGAGAATTTACGAATTCGTCAAAAAAAACTATCGTGTCCAATAGTATGTCAAAGAACGCGGGCCAGAGTGGGAACCCGACGACATAGTAATAGAGACCATAGATTCCGCGGGTATAAAAGGCGTGAATTTTCTCTAATCGGGGTTCTGATTCGGAGTCAATCTCAAATTTCATTCGACAGTTCATCACACATTCGGACTTGAGTCGACGTTGAGAGGAGTTCGGTTCGACGCGCTCCACTCCTGCCGCTCCCGCTGTGTGAAAGCTGAATACTCTGACTCGTGTAAATTGCAAACGGCCACCTCGCTTCAACATACGTAAGTCATTAACATGACCCAGTCCACTTCCTTCACCCCCTTGATAATTGACCCCCACCCACTCCCCCTCTCCCCCGGTATCTCGCCGGCGGGTGAACCTCTCTTCTCTCATAACCTCCTCCACGACACCACACCCAACCCCGCAACAATGAATCCTGAACTTCAAGATAAACTCCAAGAAGCCCTCGACTCGGTCCCCCCAGAACATCAATATGACATAATAATGGGACTCCTCCGTAAACACGAATCAACCTCATCCTGCCCTCCTTCCCCAATGGACGACGACATAAAGTCCTTAACCTCAACCTCCGGCTCCATCACCGACGAAGACCCCACTCTTACCCTCTCAGACCCCAGTATACGAAAACGTAGACGTACAGCCCCACCTCTAGACGCCCCCATACCCACGAAAAACCGCTTCTCACTCCTAGCGTCTGACGCACCCTCCACCTCATCTCAGTTCAATCACCACTCAAACCCCCCTCCACCCACCCAGAAAATTCCTCCCG
>NW_019395067.1:0-19230 GCF_000612105.2 Orussus abietinus | reverse complement strand
CGCGGACAGGACCTCGCACGGGCATCCATAGGCGCCCACGCGGAAAAAATTGCTTGCCCCCGCCCTTTTTCCTCCTTTCCCACGCATCTCCTACCACGCTATCCTAACCTGCCTTGTTCGAATATATAACAGCTGCTGTACGAGTATCATCCAGCCTGCCCGTCGATCATTTCAGAATATTCGAATAATGGACTGACTCGATTCAACCATATACCGCTATTAACCATCCGAGATTAGCATTCATATTTTCTTCCATTTAAATCAATTGGTTAGGGTGGGTTAGAAATGGGTTACAACGAGTTAGGATGGGTTACCAGTAAGTTAGCATAGATTAAAACAGGTTACCACAGGTTAGGATGAATTACCTGTCCATTCAGGTACAGGATGTTGGGACCAAAAGGGATCGACGGAGGACGTCATTTAAAAATGAAACTTCCTTTTCCATTTTCTCCTATGCCGCGTAGTTTCCGAGTTACGCGCCTCCAAACAACCGACCAATCAGAACGCAGCATTTTTATTTCCGCTGTATCTCCGGAACCACGGGTCGTACAAAAAAACTGTAAAGGAAGTTTCGTCGCGGAATCCGGTCCCCTATCCATCGCGCCGGTCAAGAACGCCCCCTACCTGAACACCGCCTGTCCGTTCAGGTACCGGAAGTTGGGACCCGGAGGGATCGACGACGGACGTCGTTTGGAAGCGAAACTTCCTTTTCCGTTTTCTCCTACGCCGCGTAGTTTCCGAGTTACGCCCCTCCAAAGAACCGACCAATCAGAGCGCAGCATTTTTGACCCGTCATATCTCCGAAACTACGGTCAGAGATGAGTTGGGAGATTGCTTACGGGCCAGATCGTGCGATCGCATCCTGTGCTGCGCTCTGGTTTCGTACGTTAGCTTTCACCTTTTTTTGCCCCCAAGGGCGACGCAATGAATTTCTGATAGGAGCTCGCGCACTCGCGATGGCGGTACCATCTACCAGTCGCCGTCGACGGCTGATGTACTCGTGATAGTAATACGATGCGACAATTAAGGATTTATTACCATCAAAAGCGAGCAGTGTCGGTAAGCGTAGGTAAGGCGCCACCGTCAACTGCCGCATGGTATTACCGTCACGAGTACGTGAGCCGCCATCAGCGACTGGTAGATGGTACTGCCATCGCGAGTGCGCGAGCTTCTATCAGAAATTCGTTGCGCCGCCCGAGGGAGCAAAAAAAGGTGAAAGCTAACGTACGAAACCAGAGGGCAGCACAGGATGCGATCGTACGATCCTGCCCGTAAGCAATCTCCCAACTCATCTCTGGGGACTATAGGAGATGATACGGACCGACATCGCGCGAGCAGTCTGCTGCAGTCTGCTGCAGTCTGCTGCAGTCTGCTGCAGTCTGCTGCAGTCTCCTAACTCATCTACGATTGGAAGGTACAACGCCTAGAAACAGGGCCGTCGTCCTACACGGAGGGAAGCGGCGAGTATGGGATGGTATGAGTGTGCCGGTAAGTAAGAGAGGACTGCGCCGGCCGGCGTGAACCTGCGGGGTGGCGCCCCTTGTGGCCGGCTGCCGAACCGAAGCCGCGTCCCCGTAAGGGCCCGCTGTCCGCGGTCGGTGCTTCCCGGCTCGCAGTCTCGCGCGTCGCTTCGTTTCGATCGGGTTACTCCGGTTTACTCGGTGTGACTCTCAGGGCGGGGAGGTACGTCGCTTCGAGTGGAAAATGAAGACATGAAGAAGTCGATTCGTCCGTGCACTAGCGTTCTCGCCCGATCTCGTGGCCACCCGTCGCCCTTGTCATTCCCATCCAAGATGCTGCTCTTGGTGTGCCTGCAGCTCGTCAATCTGCGTGAGTAGCCAATCTTTTTACTGCTCCTTTGCTGCGCGAGTCCACCCCGTGCAACGGGGAGTACGAAGCGAAACATCGCGTAGCGAGACGGCAACCACGTCTCGCCGGGCAAGCGGCAAGCGGCAAGCTCGGGAGCGAAGCGGTAGGCAACGGCAAGGAAGGGACGGAGATAGGAGGGAGCACGACGAGAGAGCTAGAGAAAAGGGGGTGAAGGAGAGGGTGAATAGGCGACGGACCGCCCTTCGAAAGTATCGGCGCCGGGTGGGTTTTGAACGCGTTACCTTCTACTCTGCCAATTAACGCCGCATCGAGGTCCTACTCGGTGGTTCCGCTCCGCGAGGGCGATTTTCCTCTTTTTCCCTTCTATCGTTTGACAACGTCGCAATAATTACGGCGCTTAATTGAGCCCTATTAGCGCTCAGGGAGGGGACCGTAGCGTGATTTCACCCCGTGCCGGGCCGGGCGCGAATTACCCCGTATAATAACGAGACGCGCGGAGAAGGTACGAGGTTCCCCGGCAGGCGTAGCCAATTGGACGACGTCGCCACTAGGGGAAAGCCGGCTCCTCTCGGAGTCTCGGCGACCAGGTGTTCGGCCGGGCCATCGGCGTTTCCTTCGGCTATGGCGGCTTTGGAAGTGGCTGTACCCGTTCCCGACCCATCCCGCGAGCGGCGTGGAGCGAGTTCGGGGGACGTCTACCTACACCTACCCAAGGTCGCCCGATGGAGACGACGGTATACGCGACTCGCGCCGCTATGCCCCTTCCTCTCCGCCTCTCCTCGTGGCACTCTTACTCAACCACTTCGCTATTCATCTTGGTCCGGCGGTCCTAATTACACGTCTCGGGTTACGGATGAGAAGGAAGGTCCCACAGTTCGGGGCGTCTTGCCCCGTGCAAGCGGGGGGGCGAGGGTGGCGCCGCGTTTTTTACACGGTTGCCACTAAAGGACTCCGTTGTTCGACGCCAGCGTGCCGCTTATGAATTTTGTATACGTCGAGCTTTATTCAGGCCGCGCACGGTCCAGAGTTGCACGGACGATGGAGTGCTTTTTTTCAAAACGCCCCCATCGCGGTGCCCTCGAAAAGGGCACGGGAAGGAGAAAAATTGTATTAGCCTTTTGATTCGTCAACCGGTGCCCACCCTCTCGCGACGCGGAGGTACGGGAGAGGGCCGCGAACGTAAAGGGGAGCGACCGCTTCGCGTAGCTATTTATCCATCGAATCGTTCTCTCCGTCGATTGCTCTCTCGGTGGACTCGGTCCCAGATCGCCGCGACGCCGACGTCCGGTCTCTGCTCGAGCGGGAAGGGGAGAGCGACTGCAGGGCATACGTACAACGCGACGGATCGTTCAATTTGCGTTAATGACCCCACTCTTCGTTCGATGACTGCCTCGAGTTGCCACGTCGATCGAACGTTATTTCGGCAGCCCTGGCCCATTGGTCTCGGATACTCGAGATCGCCTTGGAACGACGTCGGACCAGAGACGGGACCGGAAACTACTTTGTTGCGAACGAGTACGTTTATTTACGTACGGCGCGCTTTGATGGCCTCGGACGGAACACGTGGCCGTGCGAGATGAAAGGAGGAGCACACCCGCGTCGAATGGACGCAGCTCGAGTAGAGGAACGGGCTCCGATCGGCCACGTCCCTCGGCTCCGAGAGGCGCTTTCGGCGAATTCGCGCGATTAGGAGAGCTGCCGGCCGCGTCTCGTCCGTCCGGTTGACGGCACCTGAAAGCGTCGCGCCCAGACGACGCGAGGAGGCGGTTGCACCTCCGGGCTGGGAGACCCTCGTCGCGGCGCCGGATGCGCGCCCCGGTGCAGTCGGTCCTCGCGTCGGGGCGGTGGACAATGGGAAGGAGCGCAGCGCCGAGGGGCGTCGAGATGCCTTTCGCCTCTTGGCGCGATTCGAGGCGGAACGGAAATCGCTCGGTTTCTCGGGGGCCGGGGCTGTCGCGAGTCGGCGGGCTCGATTCGATCGCGTTCTTACGTCTCGGCCGGTCCGCGCAAAGAGGGTAATGGCGCTTCGTTATTCGTTAACGCGTCTTAGGACTCGGGCTTTCCGTGGAGCTTTTAGCGCGACCAGTCACATCAAAGGGGACGCTAGACCGAAAAGTCGCTTTCGGAACCTCGCCTCGTTTCGGGCATTGCCTTTGGACGCGGTAGGATGCGCCGAGAGCGACGTGCTTTGCGCACGCGAAACCTTGTCGGGCCCGAACGGAACTTTGACGACCTGCTCGCGAGATCGCTTCCTTCCGTACCGCGCTCGCGTCTCCTCACCGAACCTATGTTCGGGACGATGCGGGGAGAAGAATCGCCGGCTCCCCCGGCGATTTAATCGTAAATCGTTAGTTTGGACTCGAAACGACCGGCGCGTTCTTTTAATCCGATGATTGTAGTTGCCCGCTGTAACGAATGCGCCCATCGGTGGGTCGAGGCGACGCGCAACGGGATTCCTTTAAGATATTTGTCCGTCGGTGATCGAATTGATCGACTCTGCAGCGAGGAAAATCGCGATCGTTCGCGAGCGGGTTGTCCTCGAAATTGGGAGGATCTTGAAGGTCGCGGTCCCGGGGGTCTCTCGGGCCTCCGATGCCGATGTCGGCAGCTGCCGGCACGCGATGAGTCGGAATCACTCCTGGGAAATATGAGGCCCGGAGAGGCGAGGCCGCGGCTGGGTTTGCTCGGCCGAGGGTGAAAACGTCCCGCGAAGAACGCGAAGGCTCGAATCCATTAGGTGATCTTAGCAATCTTGATATTAACGTCTCTGGCGTCTCTCTTGTGCACCCTAGCGGGTTTCGATTCGACGTAGTCGAGCGTCAAATCTATTTCGCGAGAGCTCGGTCGGGCGTTTCCGCAGGCTTAATTGGAACGAGTCGCTCCGCGGGAGGGGCACGGGGGATGGATCGACGCTGAGGGCCGTTTCCACTCGTCGAAATCGTCTCGTTCGTTAGGCAAGCGCCCTTCGCCGTCTTAATACCAGTCCAAGATTGCCGATTTTTGCCCACGCTGCGCTGGCGCCGCAGCTTCCGGATGTCGCTAACTCCCGATGTGTCGCCATTGCAGTCGCACCGATCGTCGCCCAGGACGGCGGCCTCTTCTTCTCCGTGAGTCCCGCCGATCATTCCGTGGTCGAGGGCTTTCCGGTTCGGCTGAGGTGCGAAGCTCATCCGAGGTCGGGGGTCAAGTACTCGTGGAAGATCGAGGGACAGCCCCTGGCCCCCAGCCCGCGAAGACACCAAGAGGGCGGCGATCTCGTCATCACTAGGGTCAACCGCATCCTGGACAGCGGGAATTTCGTCTGCGTCGCGACGCAACAGAAGACCGGATACTCCATCGAGAGCTCGCCAGCCAAGATCGACGTCCAATGTGAGTCTTCGACGTCTTTCCGTCTGATTTACCCGCGCGAATCGTGGTCCAAAGGTGGAGGGTCCGCGACCGGAGAGGCGTCGGGGAGATTATCCGAGCGGTATCAATTAAACGGAATAACTCGCGGCCGTGTCGTGTCTGGAGTCGTGGTTTTTAATGACTCGAAAACGTCGAAGGATCGGCTCCGTGAATGCCCGTCCTCGACTGCGAGCCAGGAATCATTTTCGCTGGTAGTTTTCTTTTTCCTTATATCCGAAATGCATGGAAAACGCGCTTTCCGCGCCGAGGTTGCGAAAAGAAAAAAAAAAACTTGCACGAGTGTATTGAATGAGTAATGAAGAAATTTGAAAAAAAGAGAAAAGCCACGTATTAAATCAAGAGAGTCGCCGGGCGTCGTTAGCGCCCCGACGCCTCGTTATCATGTATCGTTTCATAATTATTATTACACGCGCCACAGTGGAGTGCACTGCCGCGAGTACATTTAACTTGTACGTTCGCACTACCCGTCGCCTCCACCGATCCTTTAATAATTGCAATAAAAATAATAATAACTGGGATTTTTCTCGTGCCGCGAAAATGCGAAACTGCGAAACTGCGAAACTGCGAAATGAGTCGTTGCTCCATAAAGAATTCGCTGCCGGCCCGGGGTCGATCGATTCGATGGTAATTGCCGCGCAAAACACTCGTCACGATCGTTGACTCGCGTGGACGCGATAATCACGCTCAGACATTCTGTTAATTATGATCGATCGCACACGATTGGGTAGTGCAATTCCCCGGGGAGTATCCGTCTTGATTAGCTCCGCGAAGGGGTGCATCGACTCCTCTGGAGAGTCATCAACCTGTGACGATAGTATACTTGTATTTTTTGCATCGGCGGAAAATTGAAGAATCGTCGTCGTACGACGCGATCGCGATTCCTTCGGCTAGTGGTTGAAAAAGCCTCCGTGTCGATACTCGCGCCGACGCGATACGCGACACGTGTGTCTTCGGTATGTGCAAAATAGTCGTCAAATTGAGCTGGTCGCTTCGTTATCGGTGAAACTTTCGTCGGCAAAATGGTTCGGACGCATTGTTGTCGATTTAGGCGTCACGACGATGCGGAGTGGGTAGTGTTTGACGTCGCAATTAACCACTGGTGCAGGTATTTTCCAACTGCAGAACTCGTATTGCTTTCCAAGTTTGCACCCTTGTCCCAAGAGTGTGTACTTTTCACGACCGTGATGGAGCTCCCGCAGGAAATCCTCCGCTTTTTCGAAAGGCCGAACCGCGGCCTCGCTCATTAAAACTCCATTTCCCAAGGTAGACCCAGGTGCTGGCAGTTCCTGGATCTCCATGGAGGCCTTGAGAAACGGCGGCCCGACGCAAGAGGGCGCGTTAGTCCGTTATCGGTAATTCCTCGAAAGTCGAGTCGAGCCGGGCCGACTCGAGTCAAGCCGAGCCGGGCGCGGATACTCTCGTAGCTAGAACTCAATTCAGCGGGAGGGTGTGCTTGCATTTTCATTGTCTCGCTTCCATGGCTTCACGTCGGGACTCCGGGAGTAAGCTAATCGTTGAGCTTGCCTGAAGCCGCTGCATTTTTAAAACGCACCACTACACGCGGCGCGAGCATTGTGCCGGCGGAATTGCATGCATGCGCTTAACGTTCGTAGGTCGTGAGCTCGAATCCCGGTACCAGCCATGCCAACCGGAGACGTCTCGGGTGCGACGAGCAAAAGCCCGGTCGAACGTTCAAGAGGACCTTCACACGAAGGAATTTCGATCCGTTTAGCGATAACCCAACGATATTCCTCTGATACACGTACGACTTTCCTGACCAGATTGCGTTCCGCATTTTTCGGCGACCCAAGAGTTTTTCGTTCCTCGTGTCCTCGCAAGACGCGCCGCGGCATCGAATACTTGACAGTCTCGGTAGACACTCGCGGCAGAGAGAACGCGGTGGGCGGAGGATCGCGACTAATTAGTGAAACTGAATAAAGTTAATTAGTAAAGAGTACGATTAATGCAAAGATTCGCGAGGTGCATTCAATCGGAGGCACTCGGTGCCCCCAACGTCGCGGCGCCGGTTTGTGGGAGGTCTCTTTTCATCTTCGCCACCTCTCGAGTCATCTCGCGAGTCATTTCGCGAGTCATCTCAGCGAACCATCTCGCGAGCGGCCCGACCCTCGCCTCCAAATCGGAGATTCGGGTATGCCCCTTTCCTCGTTTTAAAGATCCACGGGTTCTCTGAAACGGTCAGTGGACGCACGGGCGTGCTCGCCGGTCCTTCGCGCGAGAATCGTTGCGAGTCCGTTTATCTTGGCCCGTGCGTTGCGCGTTCGGCCAACAAATCGCGCGTAAATCGCGCGTAAATTGCCGACACCGACATCGACGCAATCGAAAGTTTGGGGACGCGTCTCGTCGATCCGCGACGTCTCTTTCGCGGCCACCCGCGGATGGCAATGCACCGGATCGAAGAGACGCCGGGGGTAGGGGTGGGTTCGCGAGAAAGGTCGAGACATCATTTTCGAGTTTTCAACGGCGCGGCCTTTCCTTTTGTTCCCGATAATCTTGAGGATCCGATCCGCCCTTATAGTTTCGCGTCTGCCCCCTCGCTCTTTGCCTCTTTGGATGGAATCGCGGATAACTCGCGCGTTAGCTATCGTTGAGAAGTCGAGGCGACAACTCGGCGAAAAGGGAACGCCGTCGAACGCTGCATCGCAACACTTGAATCCATTTAAAAGGTAAAAGGGGCGAACTTAATGACATCTGATCCTCGTACCGGATATCCCCTCGGCGGTTGTGCAATTTTCGGGTACGTAATCGACTGGCGGTCAATTTCCTGACGGTGCAAGGTAGAGGGGAGATGTACGCGGTCGATCGGTGAATCGAACGAATGTCGGGGTTGCGACTTACCCAATGATAAACTCGGGCCTTCTCCGTCTATCCTGGGATTACACCATTTAGAGACGTCGGGTACACCCGTTACATTCAAATGTACGTAAAAAAAGCGTCTACGTACATGCATGCGCATGTACGAAGAGAGACGTCGAGGGACGGAGAGAGAAAACCACGAGAGGGTGGCAGTGTATTGCGAACGTGCCCCGAGTGCCAATCTTGAAAACCACTCTACGCGGAATACAAAAACCAGGAGCTGGTAATTATTTTCGATGGAAGAACGACGGAAGGGCGGTCGTTGCGAACCATGGAGCAGGCAAGAATGAACCCTGTGCGCGCTTATCTCACGATCGGAGTCCTGGAGGATGGATTAGTGATTAAATCGCTTCCCAGGTTCCGGGCGCGACCCTCGCGTCTGCTTAAAGGAAAGAAAAAGTCGTTCTTAAAATTCGTATTCGCGGGCTAAACGTTTCGCGAGTACGACTCTCCTTTGAACGTGCCGTTCCCACGTATTCGGGAGCATCTGCTTCGTTTCGGCGCGAGTTCGCGAATGTCGCTTTTCGATATTTCCGCGGCATAGGTTTTGGCAGCAAACCGACGCGCTGCCCAGTGGACACCCTGGGTGTTTTCGGCGGAGTGAAAAGATTACGCGTCTATCTCCCGTTTTCCGAGGGCACTTGCATATCGCGATTCCGGAAAGCAGCGCTTCGGGGAGAGAGCGGTCGGGTGCCGATTGTGCGGACAGCGCGGTGAGCTCCGAGTGATAAAATAGCTGAAAATAGGGTTTCGTATCTGCGGGCCCGAACGATAGAGCACGACGGGTTACGAAAACGTCGTGCTGCCAGTTCGGTGTACGGCTTCCTTATTTCGTCGGTCTTGGAACCTGTCCTTCATTTTCTTCCTTGCAAGGTTATCTGGTCGTTAGTGCGAGGAGGGCACTGAGTGCTCCAAGTCGCCGACCATTATATAGAGGACTCCTCGGTCTCACGAGGAGGACTGCTTTGCTTAAAGATGCTTCCGCTCGGGAAGGATGGAATAATGGCGGCCTTTGTCGAGGAAAACATCGAATTTCGAACCGCCGGATGGTACTCGGCAATTCTGCCGAGGTTGTACGTTCTCCGGAAACTCGCTGGCGGAAATCGGAACGAGCAGAGAGTAATGAGCGTTTCGCTCCCTTTTCCAGTTTTCCTCCGCCGATTTTCGAGGTCTGGTCGAGGGCCGAGGAAACGTTCGAGAGAGTAAGCACTCTCGCCGGTGTCCCGTCCTTTTTAGCGAAAATGGGAAGGGTGGTCTTCGTATCCACGAGCTCGGCCAACCGTTAGCGGACCGGTGAGTTTGGGTCGTAAAGCCACGGGAGAGTTGGGCGATAACGGGTACCGACTCCGAATACCGACCGAACGTTGCATCGCTTAAATGACACACCTGGTCCAAAATGAATCGTAGTCTGGTGTCGTTTAAGTGGACGTAGCTGGAAGTAGTCGGGGAAGCCGTCGGGATTGTGCGCGGAATAACGACCGCGTCGCGTTCTTCCGAGTGTTGCTTCCTCTAAGTTTTCGAGGCTCACGTGTCCCGGTCGAAAGCTAAGAAAACACTCGAGGAGAAGGAGGAGGAGCCGCGTTCGCCAGTTTTTCGCTTTTACGCCCTCCGGGACTCGAGGTGGTGTCTCGAGGTGCCCCCCTACCCCTGACTCAGAGAACGAACGCTCACGCTTTCGACTAATTATTCAAAATTTCCTCGCTTCATCTCGCTCCCCTCTTGAGTTCTCATCGATACGCTTTCCGCTGTCTGTCCGCTCGAGCCGCGGGAAGCGGGCCGAAAGCGGGCCGAAAGCGGGCCGAAAGCTCGCGCGATCGGGATATGCACGCCGCCCATCGTAACGTGAGAGAAGCTTCGTCTTGCGTTTACGGTCGAAATAACGGACGCGTTATTCCCCGGGTAACGGTACAGGGAGGGCACCCAAGATTCGGGGCCTTTGATTCGGCGAAAACATGGAGCAACGGCAGGGTCTTTTGAAAACGTTGCTTACCTAACGATGGAGTCGGTCGAGGCGCAGGACCGTAAGACGCAGAGGGAGGAAAAGGGTCGCCCGAGAAGGAACTTCCGAGCTTTCGACTCCTGCCGAATGTCCCGCGACTCGTGGGTTCTGGACCGGCGTCGATTACGGGTCAGCGACTCGGGTTACGGGGTACATGCAGCAGACAAGAGAGCGTACAGGCATGGTTCTCGAGAGCCCATAAAACTTTATGGTGCGTTTGCATCGACCGACCCTCTCCCCTTGCTTGCCATCCCCATGGCAACGAGCGACCCCTGAGCAGCCAGCCTGCATCTCACGAATTTCCCCTGGATCTGATCTCTCATTGGCGTTTGCCCTTGCGGACAACTCGTTCGGCGAGATCGGGCGAGATCGACGGAATCGCCGCCTTTTCGTTGCCGGAAATGACGCGTGCACCCTTGTCCATTCTCCTCGACGTATCGTTTCCTTTTCTCTGCCCGATTTTCTTCCCTTTTCCGTAGCAAACGAAATCAGGGCAAAAGATAGAATGCCTAATTAGTCGGTGAACGAATCGTTGGCATCGAGAAGTGACGCGCATTCGTAGGTGAAAGTTGTTCCAAGTAGCGTCTACCATCTATCGAGGACGAAAGGGGGTACGCAAAGGGTTCGCGTTCGTTTCCCTAGGATCGTTTTCGGGTACCCTCGCTCCTTTCGTCCGCCGTCTCGACTTGTCTCGAAATTCTCGATGACCTTCGAGTTCCTCTACGTAACCGGGCCGTCTCCGAATCAACCGCGCCTGAATCGACCAGAAGGATCGAACTCGGTGCGAGAACCCGGTCCAACCTTGAACGTCGGTGTGGTAGTCGGTGGTAGCCACGCACGCACGCGCGCAGGTGCGTACGAGTCCCGCGTGTGCGCCGTGGGTGTTTACACGAAAGTTAATCTCGCCGGGGATGATAATAATAAACGTTGCTCTCTCTATGCGCGGGCGGCGGTTCCTTTGATCTTTCGCTTCGTTTGTGCGTTTAAACACGGCTTTCCGAGTAGAGGCAGGAGAGAAAAGCGGCTCGAGTGGCCGGGTAAAACCTTGTACAGGCCTCCAGACCTCAGATGCAAAGTGAGTTCCCCGATTGCAAACGACTCTCCCTCCTGGCCTCTCGCTCGCTCGCCCGAGCTCTGTCTCCGCCCCGTCCTGCTCGCGCGACTTCGGCTTTGTCACGCTCTTTATTGTCGTATTGTCCCCCGCGGACTCTTGAATCTACTTTGGAGGATACCTCCTCGTGATTAATGGATTTTAATGGTCTTAATGGCGAGGGTATACAGCTATTCGTTAATAATTATCCAAGTCAAGATCGCGGCGATGCCTTGGCGCGCGCACAAGGTCCGTCTCGATCAGGACCGAAAGGAGCACGATCGAGTGGCTGCTCGGAGGAAAGCGCTTTGTCTTTTTTCTTCTTTCGGACCAAGCTTTTCGTGGTAAACTCGCTCGTGAAAGGTGAAAGAAATACGAAACCCACTCAAAGGCCCATGTTTCTTTCTCTGTTTTAGGGATCAGCGAGTCGAGCGTGCAGCTGCAGTTGCCGAAACTGCCGTCGTTGATTCACGCTGGCGGAGAGGTGGAACTACGTTGTCACGTTGACGGTTCCGGAGACATGCGATACGAGTGGTTTAAGTTAGTGAATAAAAATTCGTTATTTCATGGAACACGGGTCGAATAAGATATGGATGGACCTATGACAGGGGATTCTTCCATTCCACGTACAAGAGTTCCCGAATTTCATTACGGGGTCGCGATTCGTCGGGTGACGCTTCTCCGACACTCCCGCCTTTTCCTGCGTGGGCACGCGTTCGTGGAGTTTCTCAAAAAATTCTTGAGACATTACGTTTTTAAATATATCTTGCACATTATCTCGGTTCATTTTGACTACGCCTATGATATATATCCCAGAGAAATTGTTGATCAACCCGTTCTATCTTGATCGGGATGTACACGTTGAACCGCGAATGCGTGAGTTAATGGAACGACTCGATCTATTCGGTTCCGTTTCCAAGCGTGAAACGAAACTGAATTATCCGGATTTCGTTCTTAGCGTGGAGCCGAACCCCTACGAGTGAATCGGAAATTGATAGGGAGTATAGGGACCCTTTCAATGGATTCCTCTTCCGGTTTCAACTTAACGCGACGTCGGGGTATTGCGAGCGACCCTGCCGTAGTAAAGCGCGCTACGTATTTAAGCAATCTCGTCGCTTTTGATTCGCGGCGTCGTCTAACGGACTGCTTTGAAAAAGTGCCTACCCGCTAGTAACGTAACCGTGCCATATTTCGATAAAACATACGGCACTGGGATTTGCTTGGCGACGCGACGTCGCGGGTCCCCTCTGTGACCGTTGATTCTCGATTAGTTCCGATATGCAACTGTAGAGAAACATGGTAGAAATTAACAGAGACATCGTGACGGTTACGTGGCATTAATGAATTGAAATGCTCTTTCTCCAGAAATACGAAGAGTGTGGTGAAAAGTGATCGGATTGAAATAAAGAAGAAGAAGCTGTACATTCACAGAGCCAGTTCCGAAGATAATGGAGTCTATACGTGTTTGGCTCGTAACGAAGCTGGCTCTTCCCCAATCATCGAAAGTTTCCCTCTGATGATTTATGCGAACGAGACTGCAATCATCAAGATGGTGCCTCAGGATTTAATCGTGAAACGCGGCGAACCCGCTGTTATGCATTGCACATACGAAGATGCCGATGTCGTACAGTGGTTCTTTAAAGACATCGGTCCTTTGGAGTCAGATGACGAAAAGGTCATATATGAAAACGGTACATTGGTTATCAAAGAGGCGGAGCATAAAGACCAAGGATTTTATTCTTGCCACGGTCTGAAGGGCGAAACTATACAAGTCTATTCGGCTGAATTGCAAATTGCCTGTAAGATATGTTGCTTATACCATTTCTATACGTACACGCATTTGTGACGGTTTTTGGTTATTTGGTTAATTGATTATTCGATTATTCGAAGATAGGGAGTTTCTTTCCAACGAGATTTTTAGATCTTGCGAGGACAAGGGTTTCGATTTGGTTTCGATGACGTTTGATTTGTTTCAGACCTGAGGAACTTATCCATTGCTTCCTTCGAACCGACTCTGGTGAATCAATTGGCGATCGTCGGTGAGAATCAGGAGCTTCAGGTCAGTTGCCTGGAACCCGCGGGACTTCCGACACCAAAAGTGTATTGGAAGGATCCTAGAGGACACATTATCAGTGATTCCGGACAAGTACGGGTCCAGGATAATACGTTGATCATCGCTAAGGCCAGAGTAGGCGAGGACGATGGAAACTACACTTGCGTAGCGGAAAATTCTGCCGGAGAAACGGAGATGGATGTACAGGTTGTCATATCTAGTAGGTAACATTAGATCACCTTAACGATGGAACTTTGTACATGTACGGGGCTTATGAACCTGACGAACCTAGGCTTACATTTGACACCTCGTTTCAGCGCCAGCAATGCTGGTCAGTTCCTCGGAGTCAGTGACCATAATGGAGGGTGATCCTGCCAACCTTACGTGTTCGTACGTCGGCATGGAACCACCGATCACGAGTATACGTTGGTTAAAAGACGGTGAACCTTTAAAGGAAACTGGCGGGCCTACCAGACATCGCGTTACCGATCACCACGGAAACGTAACCCTACACTTCAAAAGCACCGATCTCTCCGATAAGGGAGCTTACGCATGTGAGGTTTCCACGAAGGGTTTTGCACCTGCACTCGGCAAGGAGACGATTTTGACCGTCAAGGAGAAACTGAAATTCTCACCGCCCCCAGTCGATAAGAGATTAGAACTGGGTTCTACCATTAAAGTGTCCTGCAAGGCCCAAGGTGCAACACCGCCCATTGTGAAATGGGTGAACGAGAACAATACCGAAGAATTTCCTAGTCACGTCCAAGATATTCACGGAACCCTGCATTTTAACGGAGTCGTCGAGGAGGACAAGGGACGTTACACTTGCATAGCGACCAATGCGCAAGGCTCTATAAATCACACCATTACCATCGACGTTGTGAGTAAGTACGAAGTTGAATTAAAAGATTTGTCACTTTTAGGGTCATGTAAACCTCGTTTCAAAAGTGTGCGGTATTAATTCGGTATTCTTCCAAAGTTGCTCCAAAATTTACAATCCAACCGCAAAATCCTACCGAAGCGATCGAGGGCTATCCAGTGATGCTGCATTGTGCTGCGGATGGCGATCCAAAGCCCACCATTCAGTGGGATAAAGATTCCAAAATGAACAATTTGGACAGTCCAAGGTTCGAGGTGCTATCCAATGGCAGTCTTTATATTAACGAGGTACATCTGGGAGATGAAGGCAAATACGGTTGCACAGCAGGAAACAGCGGAGGTCTTAAGCGAGAAGAGGTTCAACTGATCGTGAAAGGTATTTCGTGCATTTTCACTCACATTTTATCGTTAGCTTATTACTGGCAAAGTTTACCAATCTGTCGGATTTTACAGCCGGCGATGGATATCGATCCGATATGGACTTAGATGCAGGCGACGACGGATCGATGATGACTAAAACAGTGACGATTACACTCGGTGCTGCTGCTGCATACATGGTGCTGGTCGTTGGTTTAATGTTGTATTGTCGATATCGCCGGCGCCGTAGGAAACAGCAGTATTTGCAGGAACAAGCAGAAGGTATCGTTGTACAAAGCCTTGCCAATAAGTGTTCCGTTAGGGTCTCGTAGCTTCAGCGGATGCTGTTACTTGCGTAGGAATTGACTCTTACCATAAGTAAGGCTTATCTCAATGAACTTGTACGGATTTGTATTTATTCTTTTTTCTTTTTTGTTTTTTTTTTATAGAAAAATTGGAGAATGGGGACGTCCAGGAAGAGCAGACCGAGTTAAAGGAGACCAGTCACAATTCGAATAAGAAAAGAGAAGCTCGTGATTCACACAAGAGCGATGGCGCAGATACGGCTCAGAGTCAAAGCAGCAGTCAATCGAAGAAGTCCAAGTCAAATTATGACAAAATAGCTGCTTCCAGGAGTAATCTTAAAGAACTGAAGCCCCTAGGCCGAGGAGAATTCGGTGATATCTTTGTATCGAAATATCAGATAGACGTTGATAAGGAAACCTTGGTTATGGTTAAGAGTTTAGTACACACTAAAGACGAGACCGCATTGCAAGAATTTAAACGACATTTGGATTTGTTCCACAAGTTGAATCATGAGAACGTGGCAAAGTTAATCGGTCTTTGTAGGGATGAGGAGCCTGATTATATGATCCTGGAGTACACAGATTGGGGAGATCTCAAGCAATTCTTGATTGCATCTAGAAAGGATAGCTCTTCCAGCCCTACTCACGAACCGAAGCCTCGTGCCCCTCAATTGTCCGTAGCTCAAATATTGTCCTTGGCCAATCAAGTGGCTCGAGGTTTAAAACATTTGGCCGACAATCGTCTCGTTCACAAGGATATAGCAACGCGAAACTGCTTAATAGCTAGCAATCTTACCATCAAAATTTCTTTGCCATGTATGACCAAAGAACCGTACCATCAAGAGTACGCTAAACATCGTAACCAAGTGATACCACTCAGATGGTTGCCATACGAAGCCGTATACGAGGATGAGTACTCGACGAAGAGCGACGTATATTCTTTTTCTTGCCTCTTGTGGGAAATCTTCCATCAGGGCGAGTTACCTTTTAATAAACTCAACGACGATTCCGTACTTTCGCAACTTAAAGCGCAAACCTTGGCATGGAAAGCACACAAAGCAGCGCCTCCTGCCTTGCAAGAGTTACAAGCATCCTGTTGGGCTTACGATCCTAGGGAGAGGCCTACTTTCGACGAAGTGGTTTCGAAAATAGGTGAAATCGTTGTAGACAGTTGTCTATAGTTTGTTGCCTGACGAGACGAAATCGAGATAGTATACTATTAAAAGGCCAGAAATCCAAGAACGTACGAAATGCTACAGAACGCGATATTTATTTCTTTTACTTTCGTCAAATGCATTTTAGAAATTGCAATAGATCGAAGTTTCATAAACGTCGCCTTCCAAGTGTCTTGCCTTTCCAGCGACACAACGCGTTTTAAACCGGTATTATACGTCGCGGGCAACAAACGCCTCCTGCACGGTCGGCCTAATAACGATGCAAAGTGTGGATAGAAATAATTAAACGAAACCGCTCACGTACTAGCTACTCGTCAACCGAATACAACGTCGATCTATTTTGGAGCCATTGGAATGCTTAAGAATATTAGCAATAAGGGCAGGATATCGTGCAATTCTTGTGAAATTGATTTCGTGATTTCATAAGAGATTTTCGACTGCGAGCAAACGAATGCTTACGGTTAGCATACGATTGCAAATCATATTACGGTTAGCGTGGTAAACTTGAAAGGTTGGTTGCAAAATGACGATAACATTAAGGATAATCATACGTAACCGTCTATTCCACGCAGTTTACGAAAATGTTCAGTCTTCGGTTTCATCGATCGAAGAGAGAACGAAGTCAGTTGCGTTCTCGTGTCATTTTTCAATTATTTAGGAAAGACGAATGCTTCATACCTCAATATTTATTCCCTGTAGCACTTTCGTTAAAACATCGTTTTCTATTCCACTTTAATCATCAGTCATTTTTAGACGGTTTTTAAACGATGACGCCGTCAGAGTGAGGAAGCGTCGTCTAGGCTAATCGTAATACAGTATTTTATAGCGTCCACTAGAGCGATAAGAATATTTATTTGTAATAGAAACACCGTTCCAGTGACTGCTCTCGTCGAGTATAGAGTCTAGACAGACCCAGCATTAGCTACGCTATCGTAAACTTGACAGAATATATAGTATTCAGTGTCGTTATTAATATTAAGAGTAATCATTTAACACGAAATACTCAGAAGAGAAATTATCGATACACGATTGCCGAACGCCATCGAACATTTTTCAGTGAGATATACACTTTCCAGAGACTCAAAGACTGCTCTATCGGTGATCAGAAGTGCTCGACTTATATACGATCCACGGAATCAATCGAATCATTACGTATGCAGTATGAAAGTACGAAACCATCGGGAACTAAACGATAACTAATCGCCATGTGCTGAATCCCACATGCGATTTCCAATCGAAAAAAATTGTTTAGAAAAGATCGGTAATTCATATTTACACACGATGGAAGGCGAAACGGTATTTGTACGAAAACGAACACGTACGTACATATATATTGAAATTCCGATGCAAAGAACGGTTAACGATCAACGAAACCGCCATCGTTAATCATGTGCTGACTAGAATTTTGCAACGCGTCATATAATTTGATAATTCAGGTATCGTCGAGATCGTACGACATATTACGCATTTTCTCATGCAAAGACGAACGCAAGTAATCCATTGAATCGGGGACTGCCGTTTACAACGTATTCGTCAAATCCAAATGGATCTATTTCAGGTACAAATATTTAGAATGGAAGCGAAATCTCTGCCGTTAATTACGAAGCGTTGAGATATCTGGATACCCGATGTATCCTTTCGATCGGTTCATCGATGTACACAACGAAAATAATGCCAGTTCTACACGTAGTTCTTATCGAACTCAGTGGAACGTGTCGATAACGAACAGCAACGTGGATGCTATTAATTATAGAACATTAATTCATTTATTACAATGCGTCTAATCGCAGATCAAAGTATCGATAATCGTATGGCCTTAGCGGGGGCTATTAAATGTAAATAAGGCTTAACTTCGTATGTCTAAGCTCCTGCTTTTTGCATGCGTGACGCGTGATATCGTCGAGTTATGTGTGCTTCACGCAAGGAGTAGCTTAATCGATCACGGTATCATATGTATAAGTAAGGCGCGTGTACGCGGTGTAATGCGACCACGAACAATTTATCCGATTTCGCAGTGACTTACAATATACATGGCCAAAATCTTAAAGGTACAAACCAATGGCAGTAACACTCGGTGAAACGCATCTTAGGCAGTACTGGTAACGACAAGACCAATCGGTACAATTCACATTTACATTAAGTACTTATCGTATGCAATAGTTCGCGCAAGAAATATATATATCTACACCGATAAGACACGAACACTGCCAAGCATACCCATGTATCATTGAATCGTAACTATAGTCATTACAAATTCTTTGGTGCATTTTCGTGTTGAATGTGCAGTTACGGTGTAGTTATTTTTCCTTTTTTTTGCTTTGATACGTTATTATAACCTGTGAAACGCATTGGCTTACAGCACACAGGATTCCACGTCAGTCTTGTTTGGCAGTTTAATAATGTAATCGTTTCCACATATGCAATTTATGCGAGAAACGGCTAACGAGTATTTACTTTTATAAGTATCAGTTAATTACAGTGTTTAACCACTTTTGCGATTATGTAGTGCAGTGTAGATAAGATCTTCATACCACTCACGCTGGAAATCGATCGACGTATACAAATTGAATATTAAAAAATATGACAGAAAGGCAAAACCTCGGCATGTTTATCTAGTCACTTATGACAATGCGAAATGATGAGTGAAAGCGACTTCGTTTATACGATGTTCATATCCTAGGCAGGCAAAAACAGCTTTTCTTTAAGGTATTCTGTAAATATTTGTACTTTTTTAACAATTATATACCTGTGAATTTATTAAACAGTACGTGGTACAATGAAATAAAAATGATCCGAACAGAATATCAAGCATGAAAGGTCGATTTCTTATCATCATGGCAGGAGAACGGGTGGCAACAGATTTTTCTTTCTGAGGTCGAATAAAGTCAAACATTATTCAAGTTCCTTTACCATTTCTGTCAACGACCCGTAGCAGCAGAGATGAGTTGGGAGATTGCTCACGGGCAGGATCGTGCGATCGCATCCTGTGCTACCCTCTGGTTTCGTACGTTAGCTTTCACCGCTTTTTGCACCTAAGGGCGGCGCAACGAATTTCTGATAGGAGCTCCCGTACTCGCGATGGCGGTACCATCTACCAGTCGACGTTGGTGGCTCACGTACATGAGATGGTAATACCATACGGCAGTTGACGGTGGTGGCTTAACTACGCTTACCAACACTGCTCGCTTTTGATGGTAAGGGAAGAACACTCGTGACGCTCCATTTGATTTTATCTACTTAACTACTACTATTAAGTACAT
>NW_019395066.1:0-20261 GCF_000612105.2 Orussus abietinus | reverse complement strand
TATTATTTTAAGGTAACTGAAATTATAACATTAATATAACATTAATATAACATGTTACATAACATGTTACCTCACTAAGTGGGAAATAATAACTAACATCTAACTTCCATGTTACTTTTATGCTACATAACCTGTTAGTTTCGAAAACGTAACATTTACCCAATAGTTATATAACAGTGTTCACTGGGTAATGGTTTAAATTTCAGCCTCAACGAAGTTTCAACTCAGCCTCACACATCCAGATTTCGGTCAACATGGAGTCGACGATCTTTTTAAAGCTCTGGGACCAGTGGCCATTTTTTCAGCGAAAAGGCATTGGACTGCTCCCAGGTTGATCCAACTACAGCGAGGGTCTGGAGGTGAAGGTTTTGGGTTTAGTGTCCGAGGGGATGCACCTGTTATTATCGCCGGAGTTGATCACAATTCCCTCGCAGATGTAAGTTTAAAGGATCCATTTATCTTGTTCAAAATGTCTTAGAAGTTATTTCACATTTCGTTTATAAAAGCGCCGCCAGAAGAAGAACAAGGAGAGCTTTCAACGTTCAACAGATCGGTTGAGAAAATCAGTAGTCACGATTGGCTTTAAGAAAAACAAAGTGCTTTTTGCAATTCGATGTTCGAGGAGACATGATGTAACTTTTTAAACATCATGGTATACTTAAAATACCTGCAGTTTCATTCTTTTACATAATGTGAAATGATTCCTACCCACCAAGCACACCATGTTACAGTTACATAACACTGAAATAACATGATATATAATATAATTAAAAAAATACATTAATATCATACCGATTTGTTTGAAATTTAACCACGGGAATATGGAGGCCCTAAAGTAGGTCTTGAAACTCATGAAATTTCATTTTTCATCAAAACTTTATTTACTTATCATGGACTAGAACCAACATGGCATGGTCCGGGCACGTTTTCGATGTTTTACGCTTCTTGGAGCCTTAGAATTGGAAATGAAGAGTTTCAGGACCTATCTCGAACAATTTAGAATACCGTAGAAATAGAATATTACAGAGTGAGATGGGAAAATATGGAAAACACTTTTACCAACGATTGCAAAGCTTGTCTCGGGACTTACGCGTGTTTTTAGAGCAAAAATTTAGTTGCAGGTAAACGTCACAGATCGCGACGTTGCTCCTAAATAATCGTTAGAATAATAAATTCACGGGATTTCTACAGTTCTACATTGATCTTTTCATAATTACTTTACTTAAATGGCATATGGAATGCTTTAATTCGTATAATTCTCAAAGTAGACTATAATAGACTTCAACATACCTATAAATGAGCCGCTCAGTGCACACATTGATTAACTCCATAAAACAAAAAGTTGAGAAATGCGATGAAGTAATGTAGATTCTTTTTTAAAATTCCTANCATAATTTTTTTTCCTAATTGAGAAAATTATATTTTTCATTTATTGTTATGAGAGAGCTTTTCCAGGTGGATTGGTATAAAAAATATTATGTTCTTGTGCGCGAAACTTCTAAATCGTCCTTTGACATGCCTTATTTTGGATGGTGGTTTCACCCCCTTAAAGTGTTTAATGGCAGATAAAGAAAAATACGTGTCGCTTATTTTTTAGTCTACTATAACATATTATGAAATAAATCAAATCGAAGAGATCGACGGGATACCTTCCTTGTGAGTAGACACAAAAATGTTTAATTATGCCGAAAATCTCACCTTGCTTTTGTCAGTTTCCCTCACTTCGGAGATTTCCAGTTTCTCTCCAATTTGTTTCTGGTGATTCAGTAACTGTTTTTTCCTTATTTTTGAATAATTATAGTAGCCCCTAGTGACGTTATCATAAGCCTCGGCGTACTTTTGTAGAGCTTTTATGCGCTCCGATCTTTCTATTGGTTGCATATCTAGTTCTTTTAATTGAGGTAACGTTGCTATCACAAATTCTCGATATCCATCATAATCTGTGCATGGATTACCGGTTAAGATCAATTGTTCTAGGTTTTGATTTCCACTGTTCGCGAAGATTTGAAGCAGCAAGATTAATTTCAACGTAACAAGCGAAATAAAATTAATTAATTTAATTACCTTAGTGTTTTGACGCCTCGTATATCCCCAATAAAATTAACCGTAAGATCTAGCTTCTGCAGACTTTCTAATCCCTCGAGGTTTTCGATAACCTCGATATTATTCAGAGCTAAATTAAGGTATTCCAACCTCTTCAGCTTATTTAAATTCTCAATTTTCGATATGAGGTTGTACTGCAACAGCAAGATCTTCAAGTTCCTGCAGACCTTGTCCAGTAGTTCGATCTTATCAATGTTTTCTTGATGAAGAGATATTTCTTCAAGAGTTGATATTTCCCCCTCATTATGCTCCGAGCGCTTTCGAATAAGATCCATGGTAATTCGCACCATTTTAGGCAAATATTTTGTTCCTAACTTGAACTGCTCTTGCGGGGTGGACACTTCAATAATTCGGCGGGCAAATTGTACTTTTAATTATTCACGTATTATGTGGAAAACTGACGTTACAGGATTCATTCAGAACTCTTTGCTGCGCCATTGAAATTATCGATTTAACGCGCCGTAACAACCAGGAATGTATGTGTAATAAATTTGTGCCCTCCACCTTAAGGACGGCCCTCGTAATCAATGATACTCACTCGAATGAATGATAAACTTCAAATGATTCGACCATAATGATTCATCTTGTTGAAAATATATATAAATCTTAAAAGCCTTGAAAAAGTTTAGAAAGTGGAAAACAGATTTTAAAAAACTTCCAAAGAACTTGAGTTTTGATTTTCAACACGCTAGGGTATATACATAACTGTGTGATTTACGCCCTAGTAGTACATAATAATTTCTATATATTCTTTTGTAATCTTTGCTAAATATCTCAAGCGACAGATTTTTTAAGATGTCTCATAGACTTCATTTGAAGATCAAATCTATCTAAAATATTTGTTGAAAATCCCAATGACATATTTAATTTTAATAATTTATAAAGGTGTATCGAAATTATATATATTTATTTATTATAATTTATAAACATAATCACAAAAAATTCTTGTACTGTAAAACCAGATTTCAGTTTGTAAAGACGTATTAAACATTTTTTTAAATATAATATGTTTAAGATCTGAATAACGTTCTAGATAATTCAAGTACTATTTTGAAGTGTCGTGGAACCTGTCGCTATTTAATATTATCTCGTAAAAAATACCATATTTACAAAAGCAAATATCCGCCACTGGGGGGAATAACCAAATAATTCACTGACTTCTTTATGAGACATTCGTCAGACCTTTGTACATATTATCTTTTACTAAATTTTCTACAATGTTCTAGGACTTTATCTTGGAGCATTACAGCGAGGATGGAACTAACTACGAAGAGGCTATTGCAGACCTCATGGATACCAGGCAGGTAAGAGCCATTCGATAAATAATTCGTAACAATTGCTTCCCCGTTTAAGGTGAAGTGAAACCCCTTTCAAATCAGTCGAATCGAATACAACACTTTTTTTTATGGGTAATAGACCAAATTATCCGAAACTTTGACACATCACTCCTGATCATCTAAGAATTGTCCTGACACATTAAAAATTTGGATTTTTGGAAAACATTTTTTAACTGAGCCCAGACCAGAACCAAAATGGCGTCGAGCTCTCATATTTCGATCAATATACAATTATCGACGGCTCTGATGTGAGAAACAAAAGGGTCAGGACAATTTTACAACAATTTAGAACACTCTGGTAGTCTATAAACTCGCATTTGAACGAGATAAAGGCAATAAAAGTGTTGTATGCGCTTCTATGCCAAAACGATGGGAATACGAGGTCTCGGAGTGAAAATTTAATTGACCTGGAAATCCCAGATGGCGCAGGGTGTCCCTCTGCAGCCAATTAGGGCCCCAGAAAGCATGAATCCATAGGATTTCTGGAGTTTTACTTCGATTTCTTCATAATTATTGTACAAAAACGACAGGTGGAGTATGCTATTTGGTACGATACCCAATATAATTCGACACAACTGTCAACATAAAACCGAACGTCGGCAACGTAGGCATTTAAAAAAATCTTCTTTATCGACGTCGATCAAGTTCCTCGACGCGTTTCACTTCACCTTAAAGCTAATTTTTAAATATATCGTTTTGTATGTTTAAGGCAACCAGAACGCCGACAAGAGACGCGGCTGGAATCGCCCTGCTTCTGAGATACTACAACCAACTATACTTCATCGAAAGACGCTTTTTTCCGCCTGATAGAAGCCTCGGGATCTACTTTGAGTGGTTCGACTCACTAACCGGAGTTCCGAGTTGCCAACGCACAGTCGCATTCGAAAAAGCCTCGATCCTGTTCAACGCGGGAGCTCTTTATACGCAATTAGGTGCTAGGCAAGATAGAAGAAATGCTCGCGGTTTGGACCAAGCCGTGGATGCGTTTTTGAGAGCTGCTGGGACCTTCAGATACATTCATGAGAATTTCACGAATGCACCGAGTATGGACCTGGGCCCTGAAATGTTGGACATGTTGGTCCAGCTAATGCTGGTGAGTTTATTATCTTGTAATGCGTTGATTCAATTCTGGAAAACTTTGATCGTTAATATTGAAAATATACTTAATTGCACGAAAAAAAAAGAATGGGGAGGATCACCACAATTGTAGTAATCGTAACTCTATTGCAAAGCAACCTTGGAAGGAGGTTGCATTAAGGTGAAGTGAAACTCTCTCAAATCAGTTGATTTTAATAAGACACTTTTTTTTTAAGGGTATTGGATCGAACTGTCCGAAACATTGACTCGTGAGCGCCTAGGAGTTATCCTGACACTTTCAAAATTTGGATTTAAAAAAAAAATTGTTCAACTTAGGCCGGACCAGAACCAAAATGGCGCCGAGCTCTCATATTTTGATCGATATACAATTATTGAAGGCTCTAATATGAGAACCGAAGGGTCAGGACAATTGCACGGCAATTTAGAACAGTCTGGTAATCGAAAAACTTGCATTTGAACGAGATAAAGGCAAAAAGTGTCTTATGTGGTTCTATGCTAAATCGATGGTAATGCAAGGTCTCGGAGTGAAAATTTAGTTGACACGGAAATCACAGATGGCACAGGGAGTCACTCCGCAGTCAATTAGGGCATCAGAAACCATGAATCCAGGGGATTTCTGGAGTTTTACTTCGATTTCTTTATAGTTATTGTACAAAAACTTTAGGTGGAATATGCCATTTAGTACAATACCCAATATAATTCGACACAGCTGTCAAAATAAAAACGAACGTCTGGAACGTCTAGGTATTAAAAAAATCATTTTTACCTACATCGATCAAGTTCCTCGACGTGTTTCGCTTCACCTTAACCAACGTATCATAGTAAAAAGAACATTGTAAAGGTTACTTTACCAGTTAGTCAACGTAACTACAAGGATTGAGTTGTTCCACCATTATGCATAGTTGGGAATTTTATTATAAAATTTACTGTCAACATAAAAAATTAGATTATTATGATTACGAACGCTATACTTATGTTTCTGTCAGTGTTCTCATACATTTCTACCTCAAGTAGTAAAATATCATTGAAATAGTATAATATCATTGCAGTTGAGTAGTAAAATATCATTGAAGTTGAGTAGTAAAATACCATTAAAGTTGAGTAGTAAGATATCATTGGAGTTGAGTAGTAAAATATCATTGAAGTTGAGTAGTAAAATATCATATTGATGCTCAAAAATGTGGTTTCTCGACGATCACTGCCCTTTTCTCTTCTTCGGGAAGGGGTAGAGTCACTGTATTGTAAACGTAAGGGATATTAACGGGTCTTATATGCACACAAGCAGTCTGCATCGTCTGCGCGAAGTTTTGCCACCTGACGGTGCTGTCGAAACTAATGGGGCCAAACCATTATTTCTGCAATCACATAGGCAAGATTTAGAATAACCTTGCAACGTGTAAGATCTTACTATGATATATGGTTACAGCTCCCAGATAAATCTTCCATTTTCCTGGGCGTATTGTAACTTCTTTTACTAATTTTACCATTCCAAATGGTGATCACTCCTGCACCTTTTAAGCGTAGCGCCATGGATACAGTACCTATTCGCAAAATTACATTTATCATTCCATGTGGTCAATTTCACCATTTGTGTGGTTTTACTTCCCACAGTAATTTAACCATGTCCCTGTAGTAATTGTAACTAAATTATTTTTTTTCGTGTGATTTCCAGGCTCAAGCGAGGGAATGTCTATTCGAGAAACTCGAATTACAGTCGAGAGGTGGTAGAAATATCGACGTGTCTTTAGACCTTGCTCAAGAAGCTGCACAGGTACTAAAACGATATTCTACGATGGCTTAACGAAGGGGGGGAATTTTATTTGAAAGTGTTGCAATATGCAAATGATTTTGTCTGCATTCTAGGTGGCAGCGGTCTATAACGATGTTCATGGATTAATATCTCGAGAACCCGTTCGAGATTACGTTCCTGAATCTTGGATATCGTTGGTGCTGGTTAAACGCGAACATCACTTAGCTCTAGCTCATAAACATTGTGCCGCTGGTATTTTAGAAAGATCTATATCGGAATATCGCACAGAAACAAAGCTCACCCTGGAGCACATCCAAGAGAGCGATGGAAAGACGCAAATGGATGTGACCGTGCCGAAAGATGACATCGAAAGGAAGTCATTAGGTGATTACTAAAAAGATGCATCAAGAAACTTGTAGGGTCGAATGATGAGCAAAACGCGCCTTGCGCGTTTGAGCTTCAGCGAGTATTTAACGCCAAGGATTTAACGTTAAATTTCAGGAGTGGAGGAAATGGGAATATATTCTCTCCATTACTATTGAAAAAGAAATACGTCAAAATCAGTGGCTATGCCAACTTTAACATTAAGCTACAAATTTATTGCTTATTTATTGCTCAATTTACAATTTCGCTGCTCCACCCCTTGAGTCCAAAAATTACCCCCTCTACATATACATGAACTGCCTGTCCTTCCTAACGGGCATAAATACATTTTTATAAATTATAATTACTTCTTGGGTCAAGCAATAAAATCCTGCACTATGGCAGGATTTATTGCTCCACCCCCTGAACCTAAAAACTACCCCCTCTTCTAAAGGGGTGGCACTTATTTTTTTAATTTCACACAAAATGTTAGGTACCGCTGCCAGCTTAATGTTAAAGCTAGCATAGCCACTGATTTTTTGAAAACGGCTAGAGCAATAACATTCAAATTTGTGTAGTAAATAAGCAATAAATTTTGGTGTTTGATTTATGCGGTTATGCTTTAGGGATGTAAAACGTCCCTAAAGCTTGCAGCGCCACGTCAGCATAACCGCATAAATCATACACCAAAATTTATTGCTTTTTTATTGCTGACTTATTACACAAATTTGAATTTTATTGCTCCAGCCGTTCTCAAAAAATCAATGGCTATGCCAACTTTAACATTAAGCTGGCAGCGTAAAATAAATGAACGTTCGACCAGCTCAAAAAATCAAGCAAAAATCAGGAACATTTCTTTTTTTAATTTACCCATCACCGATCGCTAATATGTACGTGAAGATATGACAGTTTCAAATTTTACATGCGCCCAGATTCGGTATAGTTTATTATCCTCGTCGTTGACGTCGTTGTCGTCGTTAGCGCCGTTGTCAACTCTTAAACTGAAGAGTATGTAAATTTTGTACACCTTAATAGGTAAACTTTCATACAATTTTTCGACACATTTTTTCACATTTCTCTTGTGGAACAGACACGAACTATAGCCATCTCAGCTTTCAAATTATTGTATTTTAGTAGAAAAAGTGTTTCTGGAAGTTTTTGAAATCGCTGAAGCCAAATATAATAATAGAATTTCGAAATTCAAAATAATGGATCTAATATGCCGGAAAACAAATTTCAAAATGATTGGATTTTTATAAGAAGGATTTTTCTAGATTCATGGAATCACTGGATCCAAATCTGTCAACAAAATTTCAAAATTCAAAATGGCGAATAGAAATTATCAACATAGCTGCATTTTTAAAAGAAAAACAAAGGTTTTTCAAGATCTTTGATGTCGCTGAATCGAGTTCTGGAAACTGAATTCAAAAATTCAAAATAGCCAACCCAATAAGGCGAATAAAAATGTAAAAATGGTTTGATTTTTATAAACATGGGTTTTTCATGGTTTTCGTAGTCGCTAAATCCACATTTTATAATAGACTTTCAAAATTCACATTGGTGGATACATTATGGTGCTATTAATAACGTAGAGATTATCGATATAAGAAAATATACTCATTTTACTCATCATTCGACATTATGAGTTACTTGATATAACGCATACGAAATATAGATATTCATAGTAATTTTTTCTTATCAATACACGTCTGTAGCAATTATATTTTAGTAATATAGGAGTGTATCGAATATATTTGCCGAATTTATTGTTAATAATAGAAACTTTAACGTATTTTTTTTACATAAAAGAGTGAAACCCCTTTTAACACCTTCGGTGTACAAAAACTTAGCCAAATACATTTATCAATTAATTACAAAAATAGCTCAAATTGCTTTCTCCCAATGAAAAACCCAAATCAACTATTTTTATTAAATATAGTACAACATTCATGCTATGGAAATCTCAGCTGAAATCTTTTTGCTACGTGTCGCAGTACATTTTGTTTCGCATATGTCGCAAGTACAAAATTTTCTACTTCCTCCAATTAAAAATAAGTATTAAAATCTCTATTGAATAAAAAAAATCTAAAACTAAATTGGAAAACAATATTTTATTTGTCGATCACCAAAATAATCATATGCTATGAGTATAGTGTTCACCAGCAAAAATGTTGTTTTCAAATTTAATTTCTAATTTATTCTTATTAAATATATATTTTAATATCTGTCTTTAGTTTGAGGAAGTAGAAAATCTTGTATCTGCAACATACGTGGAACGAAAGGTACTGTGACATTTGGCAAAAAGATTTCAGCTGGAATTTCCATGAATGTTCTACTATATTTTGTAAAAATAGTTAATTTCAGCTTTTCATTGAAAGGAAGTAATGTGAGCTATTTTTGCAATTAATTGAACAATGATAAATGTATTTGGGTAAGTTCTTGTATACCGAAGGTGTTTTGAAGAGGTCCAATTAAAAAGCATAAATCAGCTTAATTAAGTGGAAGGTTTTGCAATCGTTCTCTTATGAGGTGAATAATTATTTTTCCAGGCCGTGCTCATTTGAGAGAAGCGCTTGTTTTACATGAGGAAAGTCAACGATTGCAGAGAATGTGTCGAGAGCTTAAGGGGAAACAAGCACTGGCCAGAGTTTTAAAAAGAGCACAAGAACAAACCCTCGAAGATTATGCCCAGTCCGGAGAAGAGGATGATTTTCGGGAACTTTTAGATCCACCTCACATATTAGGTAAGCTGAAAATACGTCCAAAGAAAATATAACTCGAAAATTAAGCAATTTTCCTCGAATAGTAATCTATATTTTTCAGTGAAAAATTATTCGAGATACCCACTGAACACTAAACCTAACAGTTATGGTACTTAAAACTAACAAATTTTTTTTTTTATTAACTCCAAATTTATTTACAATCTGTCCTTTAGGACAATATGCAAATTTGTTGATGTACAGAGAAAAGCAGATAACATTATAGAAACAGAGAAAATATATACATTTCGGTAACAGTCCATTGACTGTACGCAAAATACCTAATTACTGAATAAACAATGAGTCTGTTATAAATGTTTACATAATAAAATCGTTATTCTATTGTTCTTATCTGGTTAATCTTGACCTCTTGTTGTTCAAAGTAATTAATCTTCTGGCGAGCTGGTTGGGATGCGTTGAAAGCCTTACTTTATATCTTGAAAAGTGTCTATGTATTTCTTCGTAAACTGTTGGGATTTTTAGATCACTGTTAATTTGGTTATTTGGTACGTACCATGGAGCATTGAGAATAGTTCTTAAGGTTTTAAAACTAACAAATAACATAACGTTTGTTACAATGTAATGACCTAACAGTTACGTAACATGGAGCTAACAGGTTACATATCATTTGTTACTATCATATCTATATAAATGTAGCATAACTTTGTTACTCTCATGTTACATTATGTTACAGTCCTGATATTACTGTGTATATACAGCACATATTTGTAACAAAATAGAACTACATTGGTGCTGTCATTTATTTTATTACATCATCGTCATCGTCATTGCCATAATTCATCGTCAAATTTCATAAGATTAATATATGTCATATTTTGTTTACTACTCGTATGAAAAAGTATGACTTTAATTCATACGCGCATATACATTATCAGTTATTGTTTGCTAGTCGAATGAAATCCTAATTGTCTTTAAGTAAAATCAGATAGTTTATCATTACATAATTTCATNAACAAAAAGTTGAGAAATGCGATGAAGTAATGTAGATTCTTTTTTAAAATTCCTATTATAATATAACTTCAAATATATAATGTGGAATACATAAATACAGTTATAGTTTTCATCTAACGGTATATAAAATTAATAAGAAAGAATAGCCAAAAAATAATCGTCTCCATTTTATATCGACAAATGTTTTTGCAGGTAATAAATTTCCTCCCCTATTCCTGTATGCCAAACATTTTGTTCCGTTATGCTTTTGTAAATTTCGTGCCCATTTATCAGGATTACGACTTCTTTTCCTCCCAATCGATGTGTTTGTTGGGGAATTTATACCGTTGCAATTGGATGAATCCGAGAAACACGATAAACGTCTTCTTGCCCCAGACTTTCTGCTGATAAATCGTATTGAAGAACCATCCCTGCTTTCCACATCCACATTGTTATTAGTTTCACTCATCTTGATTATAACGGTATAATATTTAGTTCTTTAAAAACAATCAGGGAGTAATATTGAAAAGACCAAAAAATATGTAGTCCATGTAATATTGGTGAAGTATACGGTAACATTCAGCGTGAGAGATCACTGTTATACTAACTACCGTTTGCATTGCGCTTCTTTCTATCTGTTTGCTGATGCGATTTTATTACTCATATTGTTGAAAAGGGGAAAGCATCTTCGGCTGTTTAAAAAAAAAAAGCGTCGATGTACGGCCGCAACAGATAATCCAATAATACTATACTGCCAGGTATTCGTCTACGATTTACATTAGAGTATGGAGTTAATCAAAATGGCGTCTGAAATAAATTACTTATTATTCAATGCCCAAAAAAATGTTGCCGTTTAATGGGGTTAATCTCTATTAATCAGAAAAGATATTATAAATATAAAAAGTTATGACTATACCAAGTGCTTTGACACCTAAATTTAAGATTTTTCAAAAAGTGGAGTTTGTCGATGTGTGCACTGAGCGGCTCAAATGTCGGTAACATGTCGCGCAAGCTTATGTTCCCTCTCGAGTATTCAAAATGACGTTCCCACCAAAAAGGGTATAAATAAATTTGAATTTATCGATCTCGACTAAATTTCTTAGCGCGTTTCATATAATCTTATGCCTTGCATAGGCTGTTTAGTGCGTTCCATTGGTCATTGAATGAAAAGTACGTAATACGAGTCATGAAATTTCTGATTATCTGTGTGCAATGTGTAAATAAGAGACATGTTTTGATGTTTCAGTTGGGAGGCATGAAGGAAGGTGATTTTATAGTCAGTATCGGCAACAAAGATGCCAAGTGGGCATCTCATGATCAAGTGGTACGCTTAATAAAGCAGTGCGGCGATTCGATCAGTCTGAAGCTCGTCACTCCGATGGATAGAAATTACTTGAAGGTTATAAGACACGAATTAGCTGGAATCCGAAATTTGGACGTTCATCTAGAATGAATTGAGCAATTGTTTCGATTTATAGAAACCAGCCAAGACGAGTCACCACGACAAGGGAAGTGTTTCTGCAAGTAGTTCTTCAGGCGTCTCCTCCGGCCAACCAAGTCCTGCAGGTTCGGTCACAACGGCCCATGTAGTCAGAAGGCTTCCCTGGAATCCTTTTAAGAAATCAAATGGTCAACGTGACAGTCGAGACTTTACTTTTGACAATGTTATTCTAAGATGATCCCACGAGCATACCTGAAGAAAGGTCACGGCGATTATTCAGATTCGAACAAAATGTTCCGTTCCAATCGTGTTAAGGAGACACCGCAGAATTATTTGAAAACAAAGTTTTCCATGAATTTCTAACTTTTCTGTCCCAGGCTATTGATTTGCGACGTATATACTACTTTTACAAATATTGTACAAACGCTATACGTGTATTAATAAGTTCTAGATAGTATCACGTACACATTGATTTGTAAAGTTAAGTTTGCAGATTCAATTCAAACTAGGATTGCTGACTATTTTTCTTCAAGTTTCCTGGAATTTATTTGAAAAAAAAAAAGAATTGTTAATATGTCATATCGCATGAATCGTTGCCAAATCATTAGGTATTTTTAAGTAGGATTCTTCGTGATTTGTTTAAAGCCATATATTATTAATAAAATGTTTAAAACGCATAAATAATTGAAGGTTAAATGAATAATTGATCTAGCTCTAATTAATTATTTTTGTTGGCAATACCGGAATTCTGTTATTTTCATGTCATCAATCAGTAATACTGTACCGAAGGACCTGTATATAAGTATATCTCATTATTCGTGATTTGCCATATAATAGAGTGAGCAAAAGAAGTGACAAATATTGTTTGAATACTATTGTCGTACACAGAAGAAAATCTTTGTTTATCACTCAGTCAAACTACATATACCCCTAATGCAGGCCATCAAAATTGTATATCATTTTTCTCCGTGACCTATTTCTAAATCTGCTAAAAGTGTTACTACGACACGGAGAATATTTTTTAAGTTGCAAAGCTTAAGGTGATATGAAAGAGTCAGCCTATGAATATCTGAGAACTCAAATTGTTGGTGGAAGTATTCTCCAAATTGAATGTACCGATTCGTTTCAAATTTTACCACGTGAATGTGGAGGTCCTAAAGTAGATCCTGAAACTCATAAAATTTCATTTTTCATTAAAAAAATGTATTTACTTATCATGGACTAAAACCAGCATGGCATGGTCCGTGCACGTTTCCGATGTTTTACGCTGCTTGGAGGTTTAGATTCGAAAATCAAGAGTTTCAGTACCTAGCTCGAACAATTTAGAATACCATAAAAATGGAATATTACAGAGTCAGGTGGGTAAATATGGAAAATACTTTCACCAACAATTGCAAGAGAGTGGTAGCTTGTCCAGAGGCTAACGCGTGTTTTTAGAGCAAAAGTTTAGTTGCAACTTAACGTCACAGATGGCAGCGTTGGTCCTAAACAGTCGTTAGAATAATGAATTCACGGGATTTCGACTGTTTTACGTCGATTTTTTATCATTACTTTACTGAAATGACATATGGAAAGCTTCAGTTCGTATAATTCTCAACGTAGACTCTAAAAGACCAACATAAATATAAATGTCGGTAATGAGACGTGCCAGCTTCTGTTACCACTTGAGTATTCAAAACGGCATTACCACTAAAAAGGGTATAAATGAATTTTATTTTATCAACCTCGATTAAATTTCTCAGCGTCTTCCATATCATCTTAAAGCTGGACTTTCATGCGATGCGCAGGTAGCAATGAATGCACTCAAGAGAACAATTATAAAAACAGAGAATACTTTTAAATAATAGCTAAACCGATAGTTTCGAAGACTTCGATCTTTTTTTTGCAATTTCATATCGCACATTATTAAAACAGGGGTGAACTGTAGAAAACAGTAATTAATTCAGTTCGAAAAAGGATTGTGCACTTTTCCGCTCTAATTCTGTAGTATGCACAGTTTTCATCACAACAATGGTACATAAACAAAGAGAATCGTATCTGTAACAAATGGTCGAAGAGGAGTATTTCCGAGTAAATATGCAAATGTGTGAGAGTAAATGTGCAAGAACAAAAATGAAAACTCGAAAATAATTGACAAATAAAAATTTGTGCGTCCTGCAGTAAACTTGGGGTCCAAGAATCTGTGGAATGTATAAGTATTTTTCAAGAGGTTCAACACATTTCAAAATACAAGCATCACATTAATATGAGTTTTGTACAAAGTTGACGACGATGAAGTATTTTAAGAGCTTGCGCGTGATAAATATTAATTGATTGAGAAATTATCAATTGACTGTATTTCACGTCTTTAAGGTGAAGTGTAGCCCCCTTCAAATCAGTCGATTTGAATACAACACTTTTTTTTAAGAGTATTAGACCAAACTGTCCGAAACTTTGACACATGAATCGTGATTATCTAAGAATTGTCCTGACATATTCAAAATTTGAATTTTTTCAAAACGATGGGAATACGAGGTCTCGGAGTGAAAATTTAATTGACCTGGAAATCATAGATGGCGCAGGGTGTCCCTCTGCAGTCAATTAGAACTCCAGAAACCATGAATGCAGAGGATTTCTGGAGTTTTACTTCGATTTCTTGGTATTTATTGTACGAAAACGACAGGTGGAGTATGCCATTTGGTACAATACTCAATATAATTCGACACAGCAGTCAATATAAAAACGAACGTCGGCAACGTAGGCATTTATAAAAATCTTCTCTATCGATGTCGATCAAGTTCCTCGACATGTTTCACTTCACCTTAATAAGACTTGTATAAATTGATCTTTTCTTCTTTTTTTTATGCTAGTGATTTGTTGTACAGTTAATGATCAAGTAAGCAGCTGTAATTGCCTGATACCGAATCAGACATTAAAAGAAACTAAGCTATGCCTTCTGTACAATGCACGCTTTTGTATCCTATTTATTGCGCGGATTTAATACAACATCATGATTATGCAATTTAATGTAACTCGAATCGCGTGGATGCATTATATGGGGCGTACATTTAAAACTTGGCTAATTCCAATGATAAATATACAAAAGTTATACAGCCGACATATCTGTGAAGAAGGCAGCAAGAAACTAACTTCCATCTTCTATTTCCTTCCTCTTGAAATCTAATTATTTAAATGATAATTTAATGCCTGACGAACTACCCTCGCTCTCTCTTTCTCTCTTCTATCAGTATTTGTTCGAATTCTCTTTCGCGCCTAATCTACCAAACCTTTCTGTACGTGTTGTATACTGTATAATTATACCTGCTACTAGAATTGCGTTTCCATATGCCTCATACTGTATCAGTACAATTACCGTTCGAAGTGATGTATTGGTTAAAACCAAAAATATATTATTCATCTTTCACTCTGTAATGTTTATCCCTCCCTGCATAAATTAACAATAAGTCTCTAAAGGTGGGATACGAAGATCACGTGCAACTGAAGAAAGATTCAAAAAGAAATGTTATAGGGTAAGTCCGGGATATATGGACCACCGGTATAGACGGACTAGTCGAATATTTGGCTGAGGTGTCACAGCAGCGCTGCATTCGTTGTCAGAAGTTGTTCTTCTTGAGTAGACGGAACCACGCTTAGTTTTGCTCATGAGTTTCATGCGTATTTTAAAAGAAAACTTTGTTTATTTCTTTTGGTGAGTTGAAAAATATTTTATACTGGATTTATTTGATATGTGGTTAAGTTAGTTTAAATGATTTCGACGTAAGATCAATCCTATAACTCAAGTGTATACTTGAGTACAATCTTGATCTAAAATGGCATGCCGGTAGCGTTGTTTGTCTGGACGGGAAACTGGTCCATCTATCCCCGACAATTGGGATAGATGGACTACTTGAAAAAACCTGGGATAGGCGGACCATATCTCCTCTTAGGGCTTTACTTTCTATATAAATGGATATATGGATGAATGGATGGATGGATGTGAATATAAATCAGACTACCTATATTTTCTAAGTATATTGACTATCAAATTTACTTATCCTTTTTCAAATAGTTTATAACTCTATACTAATCACTTTTCAAGCAGTTTATAACTTTATACTTTGAAATAAACAATGTTTATACCTTTGATAACATGTATTTCTTGTGTTACACCCTGATTTAGTAACGTATACCGGAGGTCCATCAATCCCTAGGAGGTGGTCCATCTAACCCGAGTACCCCCGGGATAGATGGACTACCGAGTAAAAAAAAAGAAAAAATCATAACTTCAAGTGTGATTAGTGTAACAGCTGGAGAAGTGCTTACAATTGTTCAAGGTCATATATACATATTATAAAAAAATATACCAAATCCTAGACATTGCGAAGTTTCACAACAAATGACTTTAAAAAAACATGGTCCAACTATCCCGGACTTACCCTATTTATATGTAACTGTAACATATACATAACGCAATCTTGAGGTTTGTTCGCGTTGACTGCACTTTCTACACTCGAGGGTAATGAGGGTACTACACTTTTCTTGAAAGGTGCAGAAGGGTAGGTACACTTTCGTCGAGGTCCCGAACGCCAGCAACCTCACGAAAGTCCAAGATGACCGAGTTAGTAGAGCGGTACGCGATTTTGAGGTTATCCGTATCGGGCGATGATGAATACGAAAATGTAATGCTTCCTCCAGCCTTCTTTCTTGGGCTGTCTTCGTTTTCTTCAAATCCTACAATTCGTTCTATTACCTTGTAATTGTAGAAGATGAAAATTACTTTCACGAAATTCAGGTATTGAGGATCAATAAGGGTCAGAATATTATTGCAATAGGATGAAAAAATTCGCTTCCGATTTCATAAGGGTCTAGGTCTAGGGTCTTTGTTCACACGTTGGGTTGCACGTTTTGGGACCCCTCTCCGCATTTCACAAGGGTCTAGGCATTTCCTAACTTGTGTAGATCGATTTGCTGGCTGGTCTAAGGTTATCCTGCTAGAGAACATAAAAAAACCCACGTCAGGACGACGGCCTACTACCTGGCAGCCAACGGTCTAGTTGAGCGGTTCCACAGGCAGCTCAAGACGGCAATTCGGTACCACGTCGACGACCGTTGGACCGAAACATTGCCGGCCGTACGGAACGTATAGCGAAATAGAGTTCGAAAATTCTCGGTAACATTAAATTGGAGAAGGTAACTGTGAAACATACCGTAAGTTACCGAGAACATTGAGAATTTAAGAGAACGTTAATTTTGTTCTTTATACTTTAGGTTTCTACGTTTAAATAACTTTTTTTTTCTCAATCAACTTCAAAGTTCAAGCTAAAGAGTAATAATTACTATTAGAAAATATTGATTATAGGGTCGTATTTACCTCCAGCTAAAAATATTCACGTATGTACAACTTCACGGAAAATTCCATGCGATTTGTTTCAAACGAACTGATATTTCATTCTGCGACGAAGCGAATGGGAGGTTTTGATTGGCTACGGAGAACGTACAACGGAAATTCCTCTCTACGATGTTTCTCTATAGCTAATCGAAACCTCTCGTTCGCTCTGTTGAAAAATTCAAATTCTCATAATTTCTCGATAAAAAAGGCTTTGGAGAAATTACCGATAAGTTACCGGGAATTTCCTCTTCGTTTCTGACGTAACTTACTGGATTTAGAACTCTATAGCGAAGAGAACGCCGGTAACGGCGTTCACCACCAAAGTTGGAACGATGACTTCCACCGCTAGGTGGCATTAGCATCGAATTCGGTGGGAGGTAACCAAAACGTACTTTTTCGCTCGGATGAGGGAGACGCGACGCATAATGGGCGGTGTTTAGCAACGGGCGAAAAATGTGTGTGTATTTTGCACGTATAGGACTCACACAACGGCTAGACGCCTCTGGAGTAGGCGCCGAAACGTGGGTGACCCCCGGTCGCACTCACACGCCAGGTGGACGCTCCGCCTAGAGTCGGCAACGGTTGCCAATGAATGCCCAAATTCTTCGCGAGAAACTCGAAAATCCTGAAAAAGGTGCTCCACGGGGACAACGATTTTGAGCGTATTTCTCAACCGATCGAGCTCAACGAGTGCTCGTTTTAAAGATAAAATGTTGACGTGTGTTTATATGGAAGCGATTTTCGATCGAGCACCTCCTTCCTATTTAAAAGGGCATTGAAATTATGTTGTTGCACTTTTTTATATGAAAATGACCACTTATCGAAAATCGCTCCCATATAAACACAGGTCAACATTTCATCTTCGATATGAGCACTCGTTAAGCTCGATCGGTTTAGAAATACGTTCGGAGTCGTTGTCCCCGTGAGGCCCTGCAAAATCGCTGGAGTGGTGAGCGCCGGTAAGGCTGCTACGCCGCAGAGAGCCGATCGCAGCCCTACTGGTGTCCTCTTTGCTGTGCATTCCATTGGAGAACACAATTGATTGGCTATGCGTCATTTAATTTGTACAGGAAAATTATGCACTGTAGGAAAAAGTAGTACAGGACTTTTCGACTGCTTTTTCAACAAGGATAGCGCTGTCTAAACCTTGACCACTATTTCCGTTACCCTGTATATATATATTTTTTTTTTTGGCGTGAAACTCTACCGAGTTTCTTAATCATTCGTCCGTAGGAGAACAAGTGACTGAAAGAGAACTATTTAAGGGCCTTTTTATCTCAACTTCACTACGCACGCATCGACGACAAAATGAAAGTGTCACAGTCGAATGACCGAGGAAAGTTAGCGCGGTGGCGCTTTCATTTTGTTTTCGATACATGCTCAGTGAAGTTGAAACAGAAGGACCCTCAACATTAATCTATATACTAACTGGATAGCTGATACCTATTTGTTCTATTAGGTTGTCTCATAAGTTCCTTCCGCATCGTGTATTCATGTCCTATGAAAAAAAGGGAAGAAACTTATGGGACAACCTAATATATAGAGAGGACTTCGACGAATCCAAGGCACCCCAGCGCCACTACACATGGGCAGCGGTACTAAATAAGTAACGGGTGCGCATGCGCAAAAGTTTTGAACCGTCAATCGTGGCAATGACAAATGTTGAACCGTCAGTTCGCGAAGGTAAACGTTTAAGGTATAAAGGACAGAAGAGACATCATTTATGGATAAAATGGTGCGTAGAGCATATCGTAAGAAAGCTTCATCTAGAGCAAAATGATAATCTTCTGTCTCGTAAGTATTTCAATAAAAATGGTAATTACTTTTTTCCAGTAAATTAATTTGACCCCTCTTATACTATCTACAGTTGAATGAGGCATTGTTTTGACGCATGCGCAAATACTACGATATTAGCTTATGTGCCCATGACCATGAGAGGACGTAGTCTCTTCTAAACGTCACGGTGTTTGTGGGATGTCAGCAATCCAGTTAATACATAGATCAGTGACCCTCAAACAGTTCCTTCTCGCTCATTTAAAGTGATGTGAAACCTCCTTCAAATTAGTCAATTCGAATACAACACTTTTTTTTTAAGGGTATTAGACCAAACTGTCCAAAACTTTGACACATGACTCATGATCATTTAAGAATTGTCCTAATACATTTAAAATTTGGATTTTTGGAAAAAATTTTTAAACTTAGTCCAGACCAAAACCAAAATGGCGTCGAGCTCTCATATTTCAATCAATATACAATTATCGAAGGCTCTGATATGAGAAACGAAAGGGTCAGGACAATTTTACGACAATTTAGAACACTCTAGTAATCGATCAATTCGCATTTGAACGGGATAAAGGCGAAAAAAGTGTTGTATGCGCTTCTATACTAAAACGATGGGAATACGAGGTCTCGGAGTGAAAATTTAATTAACGTGGAAATCACAGATGGCGCAGGGTGTCCCTCTGTAGTCAATTAGGGCCCCAGAAAGCATGAATCCAGAGGATGTCTGGAGTTTTACTTCGATTTCTTTATAACTATTGTACGAAAACGACTGGTGGAGTATGCCATTTGCTACAATACCCAATATAATTCAACACAGCTGTCAATATAAAAACGAACATCAGCGACCTAGGTATTTAGAAAAATCTTCTTTATCGACGTTGATCAAATTCCTCGACGTGTTTCACTTCGCCTTAAGGGGAAGTGAAAGAGGCATCTGAAAGCTCAATCGTTCATAAAACTTTTCTACAAACTGGGTGCCTCAAATCGTTTCAAACTTTAATACATGAAAATGGAAACCCTAAGGTAGGTCCTGAAACTCGCGAAATTTAATTTCTTATAAACTATTTTTAAAATACCTACAAACAAATTTGAAAAGAACTTAAATTTCATGAGTTTCAGGACCTTCCTTATAGCCTTCCTATTCACGTTGTGAAGTTTCAAACTATTCGGTAAACCGAGTTGGGAGAAAAGTTTTATAAACAAAGCCTCTTCAACGCCATTTTCACATCACCTTAATCTTCGACGGGCGAACGATTGCGATACAGAGATGAGTTGGGAGATTGCTCACGGGCAGGGTCGCGCGATCGCA
>NW_019395065.1:0-19612 GCF_000612105.2 Orussus abietinus | reverse complement strand
CACCATCCCAGACCCAGGGGCCGGATTCGGAGTTGCTTATCGCCTTTCACATCACCTTAAAATCCTTTCTGAAGGCAGTGGTATGATATTTTATTTGTATAATTTCATCCACATCTTATTACAGCATGCTCGGCGCTCAAGGCCGAGGAGGAGAGGAGTTCGAATATCCGTTGCGCTACCTTTCGTTTTTTTTTTGTATCATAAGTTGCGCGGTGCTTGAACGTTAGGACATCCTCGCGGTGAGGCGAGTGCGAACAAGAAGACAACATCCATCGCGGAACAAGGGCACCCTCGAGGGACCTCAGAAAAGGACGACAACGGTGGCAGAGGACCCGCCACCGCCCATGGGTGCCGGGGCAGCGCGGAGTAGGGCCGAGTCGAGCCACCCGCGATCCCACGCTTGACAGCAAGGGCCTACCCATGGCGGCGTCACTGGGTCACCGCATCCGTACCCATATTTCTGGCTCCTCACCGACGGCGGGAGGAGGGTGCATTGCCGGTCGCCGTGGACTCCCCTGCCGTGTCCTTTGACTCAACGGAGTCCCTACAAGGGCGGCGAGGGGGGGTTTCGTTTGCGTCGCCCTCCTACGCCGAGGCCAGGCCGCGGTGACCCCAGGGCGGAAGGGCCCACCTGTCCCCTCGCCCGGGAGCCGTTGCATCGAGGGATGTCGGCACCACCGGATTACATCTTGAGGAATGTTCTCTCTCAAGGGAGCCCAGGACCGGCGCCACCGAGTCCCCGAGGAGCTACGCCCCTGGTCAATACTCACAAGATTACGTTATGCTCCTGCAACACGTTCGATTGGACCGCGGCAGCAACTTCAAATCCGGCGCGCGAATCTGCGCACCGGCCCGGCTCGCGCCGCGGCTATCGTCATACGAAATCCTCGAAATTCCGAACGTGACCGCTGTCAATTGGCCGACGCAACTGGGCAGCCGACGGCGACCAATTAATATTAATTTCAAGCCGCCGTCAAGGAGACGCCGAGCCTGCCCGGAAGACTGCGTCGAGGACTCGGTCTTCTTGGTCTACGAGCGTCGAGCTAGGAAGACATCTAATTCCGCTGCCTTCCTGTCGTCTCCTGCACCGCTGCCTCGACGTAGCCGCCGCGACCTCGGGAGGATCGACACACTCGCCAAGTCCGAGGTTTGAGCGTACAGTATCATTTTAGTAGATTTTGAGTAGGTTTTGTTTAGTTTCCATCTGTCGCGTTTTTCCCCGGGTAACCCGTCGCCGGGCCATCAGCCACGCGGTCGGCCTTTCCGCTATCTTATCGACAAGGATCCTGCGTGATCGGCCTCTTTCGTTTTTTTCGGACTAGTCTCGTGTGAGTGGTAATTTTCCGAATTTGTCAGCCTAGTCTCGTGTGAGCGGCCTAATTATATTTTCACGGTCAAAGTCTCGTGTGAGCGACCATTTCTCGATATTTACAGCCAACTCTCGTGTGAGCGGCCTAATTGAATTTTTACGGCCAAAGTCTCGTGTGAGCGGCCTAATTGTATTTTGCGGCCAAAGTCCCGTGTGAGCGGCCCCTTTTATATCAAAGTATGTCATTGCTGCCTCTCTCCTCGGTCGATTCAAGATGCCTTGTCGACCCGAACTCAAGGATGCTGTCTTGAGTGGACGATACGTTAATTTCCTTTTTTCGCAAAGTGCGAACATTATTTAATGTAATTTCTGTTTTCGCGAAATGCGAGCTTCAAGTAATTTCGCGAAGTGCGAACGTTAGTGAGGTCCATTTCATTTTTCGCGAGGTGTGAATTTTCAAAGTCAGTTTCCCTTTTTTTTTTGCAAAGTGCGGACCCCATTTAATTTAAATTCCGTTTTCGCGAAATGCAAATCCTCCTGTAATCCCCTCTTTCTGGGCTGGAAATTTCTTGTGAAATAGTGCCTGCCTTCGATTTAGCCGTTCTATTTCTAAATCGACAACTGAATATATGTCCGGGATTTCAACCACTGTAAAATGTTAGTCTCGCGATCCGATAGAAATTAGTTGGACTTTAATTATTTCCGAGCAAGTATAACGTATGAAAATTTAATGTCTCCAAAACTTTACGAATCTCGTGTCGATTATTTGCGTCGAATCTTCCGAATTGCTGCCTTTTCTTGCGCTTCTTTTATTTTTTTTGGGTTATTGCTGCCTTAATCGCCAAAACCTTTAGTTTATCTTACTTGCGTATTTAATCGATTGCCGTCCGTTCACCTTTGAATATTTTCTTCGCGAATTTAGTCGTCTAATATTTTCCGATTTAATTTAGTTCCGTGTAGGTCTTTGCGTGCGTGCAAGCCTCATTTCGTGTGGTCCTTAATTTGATTAATATTCTTGTCCCGGAGTCGAGCCCAGCCTTATAATCGAACCATAATTTCGCGTAGCTTTGGATTTTTGGCTGTCTAAGAGCCACCGTTTCTTTTCCGTGCCCCTCGCCGCGCGCATCGTCCCTTCAAGCGCGGGCGTGCGCACCGTCGCCCGGGCCGGTACCGGATTGTGGGCCCGCTCGTGACCATTTTGTGAAATTGTTAGATTCAATTCTTTTCAGTTGTGAATAAATAGGTCATTAATTTAATTCCGCCTCTGGTTTGCTTTCTAGAAAGAACCCCGCCCTCTCCGCGGTCGCTTGGGCGTACTGAGCTAGCCCGGTTAATTTTCGTCGTCGGCGACGCTGCTCGAATCGCTGGTTCGAGGATCGAATTGGTTATTGCCATCAATGCGTTTTTCGTACAATTGATGACGGGGCAACAGAAACCATCTACTGTGATTAATGTCTACCACGATTATTATTGCGATTCCATATGTAGAGAAAACATAAAGAAAAAAAGCTTGCACTTAACTGTATAAGCCCAACAACCTAGTATAAAAGTGTACAGTACTAGGAAATTCTTCTCCCAACGGCTAATAAATGCGTTGACATTTTAAGTCCTTGTATGGACAAATATGTCAACAAACTGTCCTTGTATGGACGAACATATCCACGGACTGTCCTTGTATGGACGAGTATATCAACGAACTGTCCTTGCATCAACCGGTACATCGTTTAATTGTTTCTTGCGCTTTGAAGTGTCTTTTCATCGTCAACATAATCAAATAATCATTAGAACTTTAAAATCTTCACGAGACTTGTGGGAAAATGGCTATACACGTTCTTGAGAATGACACAATGGGATATTTTCAAAAGTTGCGTGCTCCGCGATTGTGTGAGTCGTTGTAGCAACGAATTCGTTGATATGATGTCCTTGTATCAACTATTTTATCATCAAGTATATGTTGGCTGTTACCTGGATCTTGGAACTCGAGAATGTGTTTCAAATCCTGTAGGAATATTATAAAATACCAACTTCAAGAAAAATGTGTACATTTCCTTGAGATTATGAATTGAACTGCTAAATAAACTTCACAGGAAAACGGACTTTTGTGACACCATTTACTTAGAAATACTTCCCCAACCCGTTATATATTACAAAAAAAAATTACATTCTACATGTTAATACAGTGGTCACGTGGTCGGAGATCCAGTGAAGGAGATCCGTGGTACGCAATTACAAATCTCGGTGAAGGGAGATTCTTCTTTTCTCTTTGTTCTGTAATCTCACACAATTTTTAAATATTTATTTATAGAATGGTAAGTAATGGTAGAGTTTAATTCATTCTAATTCCTTTTTACGTACAAATAGAACAAGGTTTTTCCGTTACGATCTTGGATCGCACGTAGGTCAGGATGAAACGTTAGTTATTTACAATGTGAAGGACTTGTCCCATACTGCAGTAGAAAATTTAGACGTATTCATAGAAATACATAATTTAGTGTAACTGACCAACTATGAAAATACTAGTTTTTAAAAATGTCTTATAAAGTGATACAGCGGTCTATTGGTGAGGAATTGAGGGAAGAAAGGAGTGGTAAGCGAGTTCGGTTCACGGTGGTTCGTTATTTTTTTTTTCTTCGTTTTATAAACTCGCATGGATATCAAGTATTGTTTATAGAATGGAAGAGTTTATTTTCTCCTCATTCCTTTTTATGTACAGTAAAACCTGTTTTTGTGCGGTGGATAGGGACCGCATAAAAGAAATCGTACAAAAAAATATTTGGAAATTTTGTAAATACTTACATATAATAAACAACTTTGTACGATATACTCCCTAAAATTTTTTTTATACGGCGGACAGGGACCGCATAAAACAAGTCGCACTTAGAAAACACATCAATTATTTACGAAATATATGAGAGAATGCTTTCAATTAAATTAAATTAGACCTGGAAAAATGGTAAAAACATTTAATTTTTCATTGTACATATACATGGAGAAGTTTTCAAATTGTACATTAAATAGTTCGCTGCTACTCGTCGTAATCCAAAACGCGCATCTTCTTGTGACGAATTGGTTCAAAATCGCTTTCGTCGCTTGAAGATAGGATTTCAATTGATTTGTTTTTTAGTACCATAAAGTCAGTGATCAGTTTTTGTGACGATGGTCGATTGGTCAATTGCTTGTAAACGTCACGATAGCGAGACATGCACGATCTCAGCTCTTTTTGGAATTTCAAGCTTCTTTCCGCATTAGTATCTATTTTAAGACAATGCGTTTCCAATTTTTTAGAAATCTGGATCCCTGCATATATTTTATCTGCTGTAATAGATTCCGGTTCTTCTTGTCCATTTTCATAATCTATGAAATTATTGATAATGTCACTATCATTGATAGTTTGGTCCTCAATCATTTCGTCCAGATCATTTTCGCCGAAAGTTTGAAAGCCTTCTCCGCTAATGTTATGTGCGAGCGCAGTAATTTCAGATAATAACGTAGACGCGTTTTCGGTTACATTTCGATTAATTACACATTCAGGCCAGATCGCTTTCCAGCATGAATTTAATGTGTGTTGTTTTATTTGACCAATTGCTGCAGTAATATGGTTTATGCAGTCTAAAATTGAGAATTTTTCCAAACTTCAGTCAGACTTAATTCAACGTTCTCTAGCTTTTTCAGATCGTAGCTAAAAGTTAATTTGACATAATGTTTCTTAAAATTTGCGATTATGCCCTGATCCAGTGGTTGTATAAGGATAGTCGTATTTGGTGGTAAAAACACTATTTATACATTAGGATGTTCTATACAGGGATGACCGGGTGCATTATCAACAATTAGCAACACTTTAAACGGAAGGCCCATCTTTTCCATGTATTTTTCAACTTCTGGTACAAAAGAATCGTTGAACCATGTTGCAAATACAGCTGATGTGACCCATGCTTTTTTATTGGCCATGAAATGTACTGGATATTCAGCTAAATTTATGCCTTTTAGCGCACGTGGGTGCAAAGCTTTATTTATAATGAGTGGTTTTAACATTTTTGTACCAGAGGCATTACTGTAAAGAAGAAGAGTAATTCGATCCTTCGCCGCTTTAAAACCACTTGTAGTTTTCTCAGATTTCGCAATGAATGTTCGGCTGGGCATCTTTTTCCAGAATAACTCAGTCTCATCTGCATTAAATACTTGATCTGGGCAATATCAACCATCATCAATGATTTCTGCTAATACTTTACGATAATTCATAGCAGCAGTTTCATCGGCGGACGCTGCCTCGCCTTGTATCTTCACATTGTGAAGTGCGTATCGTTGTAAAAATCCAGTAAACCAGCCATTACTCGCAGAAAGTTTTACGTTTCGTAAACAGGATGACGAACTTGGTTCTAAATTCTTCAGTTGCTTGAAAAATTGTCTAGCTTTTTCTTGAATTAATTCTTTGTGAACGGGGATTCGTTTTTTAGTTAAATCTTTAAACCACAACACAAGAGCTTTTTCCGTCTTTTCTATTACAATATTTCTCGAATATGATGCTCTTTTACTACTGTCGTTTGTTGCACTATTAAGAGATTCATATATTTTATTCGCACGTTTGTGTTGTAACGCGATTTTTCCTCCATCTGAAAAANTCGACCTTGGTGGTGGAGGACGATCCTTCTAATCTAATGCCACGGCTTCCTCGGCAGTGGCTGTGGCCTGTCCACCGCGCGAGGCCTGCCACCCGTATCTCCTGGCGCCTCCGGGCCTCACCAGGTCGATCCTCTCCAACTCGGGGCGCTGGGATCACCAGATCGCTGGCCCTTGCCGGAGAACTTCCTCGGTAGGAGCGCTCCACCCGGTTGGGAGACTCTCAATTGGTCCATGTACCGCTTTCCGGGTGGGCGTCCTCCCGGTGACCTCGCAGAATTCCCTCCGTGGGACGAGGGGTCCCACTCCCCGGATGTTTTGGGGAGTCTGGGCCCCTGCCTCGACCTCCTCACGTCCCTCCCCTCGCTCGATCTCGCGGGTGCCGAGGGGTCCTGGAGCAGAACGGCACTTATACTAGTCTTCTCACACCATCCTTAGAGTTTCCCGGAGATCCCGTATCGTCTACTGCGGTCGTGGTCCTGGGACGGACGAAAATCCGTCACAGTGTACAGCTCTGATTGTGCATTTACCTAATTTAAATTCGTTAGCAACAGCTGCGGATCCTTCACCATCTGCTAATCTATTTAATATTAGAATTTTTGTTTCTAATGGAATTGTCTGTCTTTTTACTTTCTTTTGGCCGTAATTATTCATTTTAAGGGAGTACTTATGTCTAAAAATAAAACGAAAATCATAAAAACTACATATATGTTACGTAGGTACCTTCCGTACCCTAACATAGGGGAAAAACCCTATTTTTTCAATCGCCGGAGCTAGCCATGGAAATCCGAGTACAGAAACGCGAAACTCTTGCGAAAGGATCCAACAAGTTCATCGGCCAAACCGGCTCCAATAGTCACCGACCGACCCGGGACAAACAACCTGATGACTCCGCAACGCATCAGCACGACTCAGAAACGCCACCCTCACCTGGGCCCTAGGAAGCCCCCACCAATTGGAACATCCTGCTAATAAAACCAGCAGTCCAATCAAGACGGGTAGTCTTTTAGTCAATTTGTCATTGTCACACGTCACACGTCACGAGTCTTTTAGTCAATTTGTCATAAGTCAACGTCAGTCGTCAGCATCATCGAAACTTCGAGTGGAGCTCCTGGTCCCCGGTACTCCGTTCCTAGTGAGTCAGAGACCGAGACCATTGGACTCCCTGCCAAGGACTACTATCCTGCAAGCTGCAGTAGCGCCATCCGGTACTCCAGCGATCCAACCACCGAGTTAGGACTAGACGGCGGCACTGCGACTTCCGTTGGCCGGGAGGCTTCTAGGAGACCTCCAACTCTAGGGCACGCCACGGGACGAAGGTGTTCACGCACTGTCATCCGACCGGGTCGATCAAAAGAGACTGTCACCGATTACGGCCGCTGAACAAGCCAGGTAGGGGATTCTTCGCAAGCTCGATTCATCCTCATTTTCATTCTAGTTTACTTATTAACCCTTCATCTCCGACCAAAACCGAATACTAACCATTATCGCGATTTCCATGCCTTGCTCCGGTTAACCGGATAGATTAAGAACCCATGAACTTTCTTTTAACAGCTGAGCTCGAATCTCAGTATCGCGAGATAGAATCACGCGCAGACCACCATTAAAATGTCAAGAATTCCCGCGTCAGCACTCCGGCGTCCAGTAACCTGCCGCCGCTAAAGCGCGCTATCGCGACACCCGAACCTCCGCGACGCGGAAGTATACTAATCCAGAGAAATTAGGTCAAGGCACCTCGTGTGCTCCTCACAGCTGACTGTAGTTCAAACCTCGCGTACGAATAAATACAACTCTTATCGCCACATAGCCTTTCGTTCGCACCCCCTTTTTATTCCTCACTCTCCTAGATCCCACCAGAGGGATTGATCTAGCCGCTCGGATCAATCTCCTCACAAACGCGAAATAAACGTTACGCGCAAGATTTGGGTAATCTCCATCCGAATTACCCCGGCCTCGCATCCGCTCGGCCGCCCCGTAACATATAAATAGAAACAAAAGTAACTAATTTATTTACCTTTAATCTCACTATAAAATGGATCCTTAATCACGTGAATCGTGAATAAAACTCTGAACTCGAAGCGTATACTGTTCGCGCGTCGAGCGACAATATGTACATAGCTGACTCTGCCTTGTCAGGCGATTGTTTAAACCAAATGAACAGAGCGTCACGAAGTCCAGATACATCGTCGTCAAGGAGACCACATAATTAGAGTTCGTCCACAACATGTATATGTACCTTGATAGAAAACATTAAAGTGGTGCCAACGCCGCTGAGATTCATATACCGCATACAAATAAATCGCACAAAAAAAGTTGCACAAAAATAAAATCGCAGAAAAACAAAATCGCATAAAAAAGGACCGCACAAAAACAGGTTTTACTGTAGATAAATTATAAGGCTCTCCCCTTACGATCTCGGATGGCATATAGGCCCGGGTAAAATGTTAGTTATTTACAATGTAAAGGACGCATCATATTTTAATAGGATATTTAGACGTATTCATAAAGATATATGATTCAATGTGACTGATCGCCAGTGGAAATGCTAGTTTGGAAAGGATTCTAATAAGATGTTGTAGTTGCCTGGTGATTAGGAATCTGGATACAAGTGGCTGTGGTACAAAGGTTCAGATCTCGGTAGTTGGAAGTCATTTCTGTTTTTTAAACTCGCACAGTTAATAGGTATAATCGTACATAGATCCAGATAAAGAATTACTTACCTACAAAGTGAAACACTTGTTACTTATTTTGATAAGAGCTTTGGTCACAATCATAAAAACGTATTGTTTAATGCAACTGCTCAATAGCAAGAATACTAGTTACGAATAGTTTACCGAAAATTGGTACGGTAATTTAGTGAGTAGAGATTATGTAATCGGTGAGTGTAGATTACGGGTTCAATTGAGCGAGGCATCAGTGTTTCTGTTTTTCATTTTATAAACATTCTTCTCTATTAAATATTTGTTATTAAATGATAAATAAAGGAATAGTAGATTGGAACCACTATGGGTAGACTAAACCAATGACGTCACCGGCGCCGATTCAGCCTGTGACATCATGTTATGTCACGTACCCCCACTCCTCTCATTTACCATAGTGCCAAGAGTGGTGAGGGTACGCTAGAGTGCGAGTCGCGAATGCGAGTGACAGAGAGAAAGACGATCTTCCGAGAGAGAGGGATGTATAGTGTGCTACGTCACGTACCCCCACTCCTCTCATTTACCATAGTGCCGAGAGTGGTGGGGATACGCTAGAGCGCGAGACGCGAAAGAGTGAGAGAGAGTCTCGCTAGAGAGAGAGGCATGTACAGGGCCCCGCGTATCGCTGATAGCGAGAGCAGCCATTCCAAAAAAGGCACGTGCGTCGCCGATAGAAAGGGCGGCCATTACGAAGTAGGTGGGGTATGCGTACGCGAGCGTCTTATCACCCGGATGAAATTCCTCCGCAGTAAGAACGTCCATTACAAAAGGATGCGATGCAAAGAAATAAATCATGGTCGACAGTTAGACGTGTATTGAATATATCTTTACATTGAACGCGTGGTACAATGCTCGTTGACAGATCCCTGTTCGAGATAACAAAAACGCATTATGCGCGTGGTATGAAAAAACTCCGTGCGGGGGGATCCACGGATGATGGATCTCCCGTGGCGGCGCCTATGGAGGCGGAGGACGCGATGGTGGACGGTGGCTCCGCGCGGGTCTCCATTTTGCCTTCGCTAGCAGGTGTGCTGTTGATTGGAAAGAAAAAATTAATCGTACACATGCGCAGCCACAGGCAGACACACACACGCGCTCGCGCGCAGACACGCACATACATGCACACCGCTGTACTTACTATTTTATTTTATCAAAAGTTGGCGGTTAACCTCGCCCTCGTAGATCACCCCGTTGATGAGGAACCAGACGGAGCCATCCGGTAGGATGAGGTGAAAGAGCCCCATGCCGCCCGGCGCTAGGTTTAACAATCGCAGCCGTAGGCAAATTAAATCCTCATCCTCTAGATGTACCCAGCTAATTGGCGCCCCGCCGTAGGCGTGAGCGGCCATCTTTCTACGCCATCGGGAAACCCGCGTACTTCGAATGTCTCTTCATGACCCTCTTCTCCGGCGGGGATCAGCCGCGGCATCGCCGGTTCAACCACCCCACCACCACCACCACCAAATAACTCGATTTCTGGCTGTTCTTCATCTTCTTCTCCTGATTCACCTCCCACTTATGCGGCGCACCACCCGAATCTCTCCGTGCCATGGCTGCTAAACGACTGGTCTTCTCGTCGAACGGAAAGACCATTCTGCATCCGTACGTTTATCAAGCTCTAAGAAATGCTATCCCTATCGTGCACGCGCAACCAAAACATTTGAAGCATTGTAGAGGATCGATAGAGCAGAGTCAGCAAAACATTTCTTAATCTCCCCTATATTCGCGGAAGGAGGTGTTTAATTCGAAAGAAAATTAGCGAGCCACACCCGTGCAGTTTTCTGCGAATGTTTTGGAGGATCTATAGCTAACAATTTTGTATTTATTTAGTTTTTAAGAACCTTAAAGAAATTATCGGGCCTCATCGAGGTAAGCTAAGTACCGGTGATTAAAAGGTAATCACCAAAATTGCGAGCCAAAGATACCTCTGTTAAGTTTCGATAGTCTGCGGTACAGTGAAGCCGATATTACCCACGCAACGATCGAAAACGATGTAAAATTGTATCGGACGTGAAATTCGATGCTTTCGATTATTTTTTAAATATGGTTTTCGATTTTTTAGAATACATAGCGAGAATTCTTCGCTTGCGTAATTGCTCTAAAACAATATAGAAGACGCAAACGTTGATTGAACTATAAGAAGTATAGTCTCGATCGTCATTTTAAACCAAAGCAGCCATCGCCCTGAGTCTCGCTTGCCTGCAATAAAACGAAACCGATAAGAACCGGCGCTAAAGTCCTTGTCTGAGGTGTGGAGTTACATAGCGCTTTGCCACCTTCGAATGTACACTAGCGAACATGAATACCTCCAATGGTACATCGGCGGCACCGTACTTCCCAAGGAAGGCATTCATGTCCACCACTGTACAACGCCAACTGATTTACCTGAAGACACACTCGCGCGCTGAGATGCGACCTCGTGTTCCAAGGAACCGCAAACTGTATTTTTTTTTTTAAGGGAAATCATTTTTTTTGGGCAAACCTCTATTATGGATAACGAATTAAATTGTTACGATCGTTGCTAGATCGTGAAATGCGATGCTTTCGTTTTTAAATACGTAGCGAGAAGGCTTCACGTGCGAGCGCGCATCCATTCCAGTAGAGTTGCTGACACCAAACCTCGCAAACTCATATGAAGATCACTCTAACAATATAGAAAACGCAAACGTTGATGCGTCCTGAATCATCTTTCTAAGGTTTTTATACAACGTCTTATGCTCGAGAAGTTACTTCGTTCGTCGCTCGTGCCTCGGTAACATCGAGTTAATAAAGCGCGTTTGAGATTTTGACTCTCTCACACTTACCAGTATTTTATCGGTGAGAGTACAATCACGCATTGTTCGGTTGCGAGTATAATCACGAATCGTGCGGTTTACTTGTTCTGACCTAAAAAATTTAAATGGAGGGCAAACTGGTGCTCATGCGCTGCATTTTTGCTCTGCTGAATTTGGCTGTTCCTTTAAGCAGCCACTTACAACGCATATGCAACGAGCATTGGTGCCGGAACCTGAGGTTCGTCGGTGTTTCGGCGTTACAAAGGAAACTGCGTTACGTGTTACGACACTGCGGCATGAGGACCATCGTTCGCGCGTGTCAACGCGGTGTTTTCGGGGAGTATCGATTTGCTGGAAACGCTCACGCTCGTTCTTCAAGAACGGGGACTGATCGACGCGGTGCGCGCTCGAACTCAGAATCTGTGAATATTTTCACGGAACTTATCGGACATCTACAATGCGATGTCTTCAATCAAGATCGTTTTTTGCTAAACGGTGTAGAGATACGTTTGCGTCTAGTGCGCAGCCGCGACTCGCTTTGTCTCATGGACCCGACGGACTCGTTTAAAGTACACATCCTAGAGGTGACTCTGCTCGTGTGCCGAGTAAACGTAAACCCCGGAATACTGTTGTCTCACGAGCGCGCGCTGGTTAAAACCACGGCGATGTATCCGCTCACGCGTGTAGAGGTGAAGGTCATGTCGATGCACGCCGGTTTGCACGGCGAGACACTAGACAACGCGATTCTCGGCCAATTGCCGAAACGAATCATTCTCGGTTTCGTGGATAACAGAGCCTTTCATGGCGATCGCAAACTCAATCCTTTCAATTTTGCGCACTACAACATCAATTATTTGTCTCTGTATGTGGACGGTATTCAGGTATCGTCTAAACCTCTACAGCCGGATTTCACCAAGAATCGTTTATACGTGGACGCGTACCATAGGCTGTTTTCTAGTACCGGCACGAATTTTCTCGATCAAGGTAATTGCATCGATCGGGAAAAATATCCCGATGGCTATTGCCTCTTTGCCTTTGATCTGACACCCGGTCTCTCGGCTAATGAGAACTCCCATTGGAATCTCATCAGGCACGACAGCGTAAGAATCGAGGTGCGATTCGAGAACGCTCTGTCGTCGACGGTAAATTGCATCATTTATGCTGAGTACGAGAATGTTCTGGAGATAGACGCATCGCGCCACGTTCTGGTAGATTTCAACGGTTAAGTAAAGTGAGAAAGACAGGTGGGGGAGACAGCGCATTTTTTTTTTTTCATAAAGTCTACGCGGACATCGCAGTGGGTGGTCGCGGTCAGGCTCTCGAGCGACTTTGTTAACCATGGACCTAGTAATCGTCATCCAAGGTTTCCTCAACATCGAGGAACTCTTCATCCCGAAGGAGGTAGCCGTGGTCGCTGTGCATAGCGAGTTTATCGCGCATTGGATCGTCGCATCGCCCTACCCCTTCAACGATTCACCGCCTCGCTCTCGCTCGCAAATCAACTGGCTGAGCAGGCATCATCATAGAATAGAGTGGTTCGACGGGGATGTATCGGCCAAAAAGTTGTACGAGAATCTGCAGGCCATCATCACCCACCATACCGGCCGAATATTCGTGCGTGGGCCGCGAGAAGTCTAATCTCCTGCGCAACATTATGAACCGGGAGATCGTCAATCTGGAGGAGTCGGAGGAGTGCCCCTCATTCAAAAATCTTCCTCAAGTCGGCGATCAGTGCGTATATCACGGTGTACGCAAAGCTACCAAACATTTTTCGTGTTCGCTAAATAACGCGAAGCGTATACGCGAGTGGCTGGTTCGTCAGAGGGATCCTCAGGAAACGGTCTGACATCCGAGTTGTGCTGTTTGCAGCACCACCTCCTCCACCACGATGTCTGCAGATACCATCCTCCTCCAGGAGTACGAGCGGAAACCTACCGAGCTAGGTAACGAAGGGGTGGACGAGCTAGACGGCGACGGCGGCTGCGCCACTTCGTGAGCAACGAGGGCTCGTTATTATTATTGTTATTAAATTGAACGGAGGTAGGAGTACGAACTTCATTCGGAAACTATCCGCCCGGCGGTCAACAGCGGTCAAACGAAAAAACGATTCCGCTGCGTACGCCCCATCCATGAACAGCGTGGAGATTCGCGAGGCGCTGAGTGGACTACCCTCCAGGACTATCGGCTTGTATCCGGCCGACGAGATACCGAAGGTGTGGACCAAACCGGCATCTCTCGTGGTCAACACCGATGATCACACGAAACCTGGAACCCACTGGATCGCCATGCACGTCGGCAGAGATGGGCGAGGATACTACTTCGACAGTTACGGACTATCGCCTATCGTACCCCAACACTTGGAAAGACTCCGAAGAAATTCCCGATATTTTGATTTTAACGATAAGTTGCTTCAGAGCGAGACTTCCGACATTTGCGGGCAATTCTGCGTGGTATTTCTGCATCTTATGTCTAGCGGTTATAGCCTACATCGCTTGCAGCGTTTATTCACGCGGGATACTGTAAATAACGATAAGATAGCTCGCGAATATTATGCCGCGTACGTAGCTAGTCGAAAGGAGCCTCCGACTCTTTCATTCATGCGTAACACGCTCGCGTACGACTGACCCTCCTACTTTGTAATGGCCGTTCTTACTACGGAGGAATTTCATTCAGGTGATAAGACGCTCGCGTACGCTCGCCCCTCCTATTTCGTAATGGCCACCCACGCTATCGGCGATACGCGGGGCCCTGTACACTGGACTCCATCGATGGCTTGCTCCTGGTCCGCACTGCTCTCTCCGGCCGCGCAGCGTACCAGTGGCGGAAGATGCGCGGAATTTGAATCGCTCGAAGGGGCAGAATGAATTTCCTAAAGAAAATAAATATTTATAAACAAAAACGATTAATGAAAATTATTTTAGTATTACTGTGGAGCGTCCCTGACCCACCTAACGTAGTTTTTGTTAAATAATAATTTACAGAATTTTATAAAGAATATAATAGAACGTGTTCTATTAAATGTTAACAAGTTTTTTAGTGATTCAATTGTTCCATTCACTGAACCGAAGTTAGAATATTAGCTTAGCTTAAAAGAAATAGTTACTAAATATATATACAGTGAAATACCGTCGGAAAATTTACGATGCATCAACTATCGGACATAGAAACGAAATCGTGATTTCATGCCTCATATATATTTACGTTCTACACCATTCTTCGTATTCCTCGAATAAATGGACACCTGTAAATCATTAAATCAGCATGTAAATGAGCACCCGTAAACATAAGAAAGACTTTTCTTATCCGAGTTTATTATAAACGCAAATCGGAGTAATTATTACGAATTGATTTCATACGAAATAGGTACCCAAAACGTAAAACCCCATTTCCATTTCGTATTTGAAATAAGAACAATAAACTGTTTTGGATTTCCAATTTTAAATAGATTTTGAATCTATTTGCGTTTGAAATTAAATACTTCCAGAGAAATGAGAATATTAGAAAAGAGTCGATCAGAATGATACTTGTTCTATCAACTGAATCAATCCGCTTATCGGGATACTCACATTGAAACCCTCATAGCAGGGGGTGGGAGGCCCGAGACCGGAGTCTTGAGAGCGGTAGTGTAAGCCCGGGGCCTATGCGACCCGTAGGAGCAAGAGAGAACGCCACGCCCCTCGAGCCAATAGTCGGCGGCCTAGCCGTGCCAGCCAAGCCAGCGGCAAAGCGTTATCTCGAAGCCCGGACGCATAAGTCTGTCTATACTCCAAGAGACGGTTAGAGCATCAAATAGGTCATTTCACTCGGACACACGGCCTCCAGTCTCTTTTGATCGACCCAGCTGGATGACTGTGCGTGAACACGTTCGTCCCGTGACGTGCCCTAGGGTTGGAGGTCTCCCAGAAGCTTCCCGTCCAACGGAAGTCGCAGTGCCGCCGTCTGGTCTTGACTCGGTGGTTGGATTGTTGGAGTACCGGGTGGCACTACTGCAGCTCGCAGGATAGTGGTCCTCGACAGGGAGTCCGGCGGTCTCGGTCTCTGACTCGCTAGGAACGGAGTACCGGGGACTATGGGCTCCACTCGAAGTTTGCTGAGGATGACCGGTGATATGACACTTGACTAAAGACATGTGACTTCTGACACTATGACTGACATGCCGTCTTGATCTGACTGCTGGTTTTATTAGCAGGGTGTTCCAATTGGTGGGGGTTTCTTACGGCCCAGGTGAGGGTGGCGTTTCTGGGTTGTGCTGACGCGTTGCGTAGTCATCAGGTTGTTCGCCCCGGGTCGATCGATGACTTTTGGAGCTGTTTGGCCGATGAACTTGTTGGATCCTTTCGCAAGAGTTTCCTAATCGCGTTTCTGTATTCGGATTTCCATGGCTAGCTCCGGTGATCGGAAAATGGGTTTTTCCCTACGTTAGGGTACGGAGGGTGTCTACGTAACAGTTTAATACCGTAAATAGTGGTAAATTTTATTGATTCCTTATTATAATGTTTATCTCCCTGTCCTGGAATGGGTTCTTTCTCTGATTACTATGTCCAGGATGTAACCCAAACACGTTTTCCACCACTCATTTCCTTTCATTAGCATTTCATTAAACACGTGATAATGTTATTCTAATAAGTTGTATTAAAGGATATTTATCCCGGAAATGTTTTTAACTATGTGAAGGTAATTGTGTTAGCTATAAATCTAGAAAAAACTACAACGTGATTACATTTACATGATCATTTTTATAGTCCCCAATTGTGCCGTTTTGTGCATTTTATGTCCTTGCAATGTTCAGTTTCCTTAATTCCAAAGACAGTGAAAACTTTTCGCTCTACTTGCAATGCCGTCAGTTCTTGGGGACGCAATCATTGTACCGTAAGACTGAAAAGAATATTCTTCTGATATTAACAGTAAAAATCTTTACTTCTTAGTAAGTGTCCTGGAAGGGGTACTTTCTCTGATTTGTATGTCCCGGATGTAACGTAAACATATTCTTTCCGGCTTATATCTCTTGTGACGTGGCAAATACACCCGGGCCTATCTACCCCTTGCCGAGGCCCGCTGCGCCTCCGCCTTTTGCGCGCATCACCTTCGGCCGGTCGCTTCCAGCGGGGCCTGCCGAGAGACTATAGTCTTCCTCCACTAACGCGTAACCTCCTGAAGCCCACCGGGACCCTTCGAGAGGCTACCAGAAACGCGAACTCACGAGTCCTCGGAGTCCACCAGGACACTCTCCGAGTCGACTCCACAAATAACGCCAAAATTGAGCGCCAGGCCTCCCCCGGAGGCCGATTCTCAAAATTCTCCACAAAATGTCTCAAATCCCAAAGTCTAAACGACACGTCTCTCGGCCGATCTTTGGCTCGGGCGACCGGTGTGACGCGGCCGGCTAGCTCAGAGCTCACGCGCCAAATTTGGAGAGGGCGGGGTAAGGAACTCTATCGGACCGATTCTCGAAACACTACGTTTTGCTCGACACAACTATTTTATCCGGACTCAAAAACAGAAAGTGAAAAGGAAAAGGCAAAATTGTCAGACCGGTAATTAATTAACTCAACTCTCAATTAATGAGATAATAGAGCTTTAATTAATAGAAAGAAAAAGTGATTTCTACGGAATTTCCAAAATAGCCCGTCCTATTTACGGTGGCGATATAGGACCGACTCGTTCGAGAGTGAAGAGAAAATCACTCTCAGAAAATTACAATACTTCAGAAAAGATTTAAGGAAATACGCGAGGTGAGGTAAAAGGAAATCACAAAATAAGAGAAGGGACCGAGTCTGGACACTCGATAAATTCGGCGAACTTAACTAGTCCTTAAAATATTATAAAAGGCAGGGTTTGATGCTAAACATCTTTTCAATGACTCGAAAATCTAACTTTGATATCTTTTGGGCTAATATAAATAATCTCAGAAATCCTCGCAATTACTTTCTCGCTGTTCGCTCGACATTCATTACATCAGATATACAGGAAATTAAATTCGGGACATTTTCGGAACTTGAATCGGAAAATTACAAGATATCAGGCGTCAAATACAAATGGTAAAATAATACGAGATACGAGAAAGCAAATTTCAGTGAAATTAAGGTAACACAAGAAAATCGTCGGCAACCAAATTAATAATAAATCAATGCACAAAATAAGCATGCACAATTAAGAATTTACGCGACTAGAAATATCAAATACACTCGCTCAAAATAAGGAATAGCGTTAGAAATATTAAAATATACTCGAAATTTTTACAGGCACTAGAAATATTGTACTACGCTCAAAATTTTTGCCCGAAATATTAGAAGGCGTTCAATCTACCAAATCTACGTTGAAGACAAATTAAACTTTTCGATGGCGGGAGAAAAATTACGCTCAAAATCGGGATTTACGCCCTGCGCTTACGGAACGCGACGCGGGCGACCACGCGGTCGATGCGCGGCTTCTTAGCCTCTGACCGCGGGGAACTCAGAAAGAAAAATACAGAAAAAGATCACGATGCAACGACTCACAAATTACTCGACCACATTTTATCACACTATTCGCGAGGGACTGGAAATCACGCAAATTTGATTTCTTCAACACTCTACTATAAATGATTCGAATTTTCAGTGATTTTCTCGCGACTACCGCAAAATTAGAAAAACGCGAACAATTTCTCGAACTCAGAAAAAAGAAAGAAAAACGGGAATTATTTCTCAAAATTAGCAAACGGTGAACAATTTCCACAAAATCAGAACAAAGGACAATTTCGGAACCGACATAGGCCTTAGCCCGGGGAGCCTCCAATTTACTCGAAAATCTAATCGCGACCGGGACTTTCCTTTTTCTTTTTTACTTTCACCCGACGGATTCTCAACCCCCCATGAACGCGATTCGGTTGCTCGCCCGCGCGGGACGCGGAAAGGCCGCCTTCGCGACTCCCAATCCGGCCGCCGGCACGAGACTTATGTCCGTTTCATTCACAAAAATCTGCTCGCCCGCACGATTCTTTCCTATCGCCGGCCCGAGACTTACGCGACACAATCTTCCGGGCGTGAACTAAAGTCGCTTAATAACCTGGGCTACTAATTTATCCGCAAAATCAGAGAATCCTCGACAGAAAAAGGAAAGCTCTTTACCCGAGACTAATTCGCCACCGACGCCAGAAAATCAGATAACCTAATTAATTACCATAATCCACAAAAAAGGCTCCCCGTGCCCTCAGAAAATCGGCACTTACTTTACGTCGGGTTTTTGCCGCCGCTCGCCGGATACCTTACGGCCCGACGGTCCGTGGGCGAAGAAGATCGGAGCTCCTGGGATCCGGCTGGTCATAGGATGCCGGGCGATCACTCCGGGATCCTTCTTCCGGTTGCTGATTGGTTCAGGTGCTCCGCGGTTGCCAAAATCTTCGAAAATCTTCGCGCATCCCGCTGCGCTAATTAGCGCTTGATGGATGGCGCGTACGGGGTGGGGTGGTGGTGGCAGGGATGGTGGTGCGCGCCTCTCGCGCGCTACGCGCTCCTCGAGGACAGGCCCGTCGTCGATTGTGGGTCCGTCGGGGCCCTTGGCGCGCCGCTCTCTCCCTGAGCGGTCACCTAAAATTTCTTTCCCCGGTCGACCCGGGCAGACCTCACCCAAGCCCGAGTCTCTCGTCGGCGACCGGTCGGACTCCTGGTCCGGGAGTCAGGCGTCCTGGGCGCCGGGCAATTCCGGGCCCGGCCATTTGTGCCCGCTCCCTGTCGTCGTGACTTGGCCGCGAGCGGGCGTTCCCAGGACGCGGCATCCGTCCGCCGCCGTGCCGATTGTGATCGGGGAAGATTTGCCAGGCCCCGTCCCCCGGCCCGGCTCCTGTCCGGGTAGTACTGTGACTCCTGCAGGATTTGCTCCGATGTCCCGAAAAAGGGCTAAATGGCCCTCAGCCAAACATGTGGCCTATGGCTCAAAATCCACACGTCACACTCTTTATTGGCATTTCATTAAAGACGTGATGATTTTTTTCTAATAATTTAGTTTTAAAGGTCTATTCTCTTATTTTAGTAGCAATAATTTAATTCATAATTGCTGAATAAACCAATTGTTGCATATATATTGTAACCGGTCAAGTGGTTAACGGGCGCTACTGTTACGAGCACGCGCGATAATATTTGCAATAAGTGGGGAGACCCACCGAGAGGGGTCGCGAACCGTGAGCGCGAAGCACCGAGGACGGAGCGCTCTCTTGGATTAGAACCGCGAACGCGAGT
>NW_019395064.1:0-19347 GCF_000612105.2 Orussus abietinus | reverse complement strand
AATAATTTACAATGCAATTTCCTTCTTGGCAAAATACAATTTTATGCATAGATATCGTTTCATAATATGAATGTTTTAGAAAATATGTCATAATTATAATAACCGTATGAATAAGTGTATTTCATACCATTAGGAGTAAATATCTGACTAGACATGACATAATATGGAAACATTGCAACCACACTCTGCCATGTGTACACTTCTTGTAACCATTTTTCCAGCTGTTTAAAATATTCGGATCGCTCTTCCATACTACAAACATCCGTATTTAATCGATTCCCATTATCATTACCGCTTACTTCTTGAACATCAAGATTCTCTTTGTCCGACATTTTCCTATATATATACCAAATAATAATTTTTATTTATTCGTTTACATAAATTGGCTAATTTAAAAAATATATAGAATAATAAGTTTTATCGTAACATAACAATAGTTTATAAAATAAAAAGATCAACGTAATCGCACACAATGAAAAAAAAGATATACAAGCATAATTGATGACGTTTCATATTTCCTATGAAAAATATGTTTCTTTGTTATCTTTAATGAAATAATATGACATAATGATAACCCAAGTACTCTGAGAACATAATTTACCAGGAAAAACATTAATTATTTAAGGTTAAGCTGTACGTCGCAAATTAAAAAATGTATCCAATCCCTAAGGTTAAAGCAACAAACATAAATTGTTGAATAATATGTACTACTCAATTACTTACCAAATTGTTTCTGTTCATTAGTGTGTCACCTAACAAACCCACTTTATGCTGGGCTCACTTATTTCCACCTAATATATAAATAATGATGTCTTAGATTTCGATTAAATTACATACAAGGCAATTATTATTCAACCAATACACAAAGTATGAGCTTTTTCTGATAACGACGCAACCTACGCAAAAAATACAAAAATAAACCAATGCATACACACGACTTCTTCAGACGGTTTCCATTTGTGCTACTTACTCGACCGTTATTGTACTCTGATTGAATAAGGACCATCAATGACACTTGAAACGTATTAAATTTGAAGGGATCACGTTCTCACTACAAAATAAGACTCTAATCAAAGGGAAATCATGTTATTGCATATTCGAAAACCCCTGTCATACTACTCTTTTTGCCAACCAACTTAGGAAGGTAATACGCAATTGGCTGTTCCTCATTACGTGAAATTTACACTACGATTTAGGTTACTTGAGATTTCTGCTTCAGATTACGTGTTGGGTACTAATTGTTGTCTGGTCGGTTATATTCGAATATTAGCTAACAAAGTCTCGTTCGATTCTGTAACAATAGAAGGGTATCAGGTTGGAATCAGCCGATACTATTTAAGCTATTAATGAACTAGATTATGCATAAACTTGTTCCTAAATATGTATGTACACTGAACTCCGCCGATGATTTCCTCCTATCCGCTCTGCCCTCTTCGGCCGCGCAGCGTACTAGCGGCGGGAGCAGCGCGGAATTTGAATAGCCTGAGGGGCAGAATGGATTTCCTAAAGAAAATAAATATTTATAAATAAAAACCGTGAGCAATCTCCCAACTCATCTCTGCTATTTATTGGGCATCAAGCGTCAACACGGGAACTGGGATTCTATGGAGACTTCTGAATTCTTTGACCGCTTTTCTCCTCCGAATGCATCCATTCTTTGCTCAAGTTGAATTATGACGTCATGGGATTGTGGCGCAAAATTTAAAATGTCAATCAGGTTTATTGTGATCTACAAATTATCTTCAAATTCATCCGCTTTTCATGTATTTATATAAATAACGCGTTCTATTTACTGAAGTTAATGATACTTTGTATTTTATACTCTAAAACGTCGATCCTTTACATACATTGCTAAGCTTTCTTCCAGACTTCATCCACAAAATAATTTCTTTCAGGTTGAATCTGTCTTAAAATAAAATAAAAATTTCTTTAACAAATTAGGATACTATAGTAATAACACCGAGGTACCCTTCATTAAACGTGTGTGCGCGCTTGCTTGCATGTGTATGTGTGTAGACAGTTTTATTCATATTGTATGAATGTATTACACAAATTTTCAATTTCATATCTAACTTTGTGTGTCAATTGTGTACTTTATATTACATTGTTTATGCATAGTTCACATCTTTGCAGTATGTACAAATTAGCGATTAAGTCTGTTATTATTTCTATATGGATCTTCTACAACAATTGACTTGCAGACTAAATCATAAGCGGTTCTTTTAAATCTAAAAAAGAAATGGACAAAGCATATTGGGAAGAGGAATGCCAAGATCAGATTCTTTATCACAGAACGAGCAACAGCTAGTGGTAAACCCAGATCTGTTCCAGGAGATACGAGAACCAAATTGGCGTCATCGGGTCTTTCTATGAGGGTGATACTGCCACATCGAACCACCCGTAGACCCATTATCGTTTTTCCTGGAGTGGCCCCTCCTATTTGGCCATTTGATCCATGTTGCAGCCAAAATGCCTGGAAACAGATGGAATTAAAAATAGCCTTATGCAATAATTACACAAATTACATCAATAGTCTAAGTACGTACTTCAAAAATACACACGAATATTTTATACATTAACTCCAGCAAGAATAGTTCAGATGTCACCTCTAAAGCCATTTTATAATCGATTTGTAGATTCGCTTGTATCAAATCAAAATTATAGGGTTTTGTACCACTAAAAAGAAATGTACAAATATGACAAATTGCTTTGATTTTTGCATGTACGAAAAATGTATATTCTGAAGCACCGTGTAAGGTTCCAGTAAATTAGCTTACGCAAAGTCAAACATATTGACAGCGATAAAAGAGATAGAAAGCTTGACTATGAATAGTATCCCTGAATCAATAAACTCCGCTGCAAATCGCTTCCAAACTGGCGGAATACGATATTCAAAACCTGCAAATCAAATCGATATGAAAATTCATATATGAATAGATAATTATGGTTAAATGACAATGATAAAGATGGATCTTCCAAAAGTACTGCATTATCATTTACTTGTTCTTATTTGGTTGGATAGGATTTACTGCAAAGTACTTTACTCGGCATTAAATGCAGCACTTTTGTCATTAAATCACATGTAGTACAGGCTGAACCTCTGTTGGAAAGTGATGAAGACAGGAGTTATCGTTATGACCTTCTACCTTCTGCACCAGGAGGTTGAAATAGTCCAGTAGACTCCTGAGGCCTTGTTTCTCTTAAGGGTTCGTTCACATGTCGATGGATCACATTACTGTTATTTTGTTGAACATTAGGTATTGTAAAACCGATATTTGTTGGCAATTGAGTTGAAGATGAGGTAACATCTAAAATTATTTGTTCATTCGTAACTATTCCTTCCAAAGGAACGATTCTTTAAAATACTAAAATGAATCTTTAAGTTATCTAATTTAATATCTCATATAACAAATGAATAAAATAATTTACAATGCAATTTCCTTCTTGGCAAAATACAATTTTATGCATAGATATCGTTTCATAATATGAATGTTTTAGAAAATATGTCATAATTATAATAACCGTATGAATAAGTGTATTTCATACCATTAGGAGTAAATATCTGACTAGACATGACATAATATGGAAACATTGCAACCACACTCTGCCATGTGTACACTTCTTGTAACCATTTTTCCAGCTGTTTAAAATATTCGGATCGCTCTTCCATACTACAAACATCCGTATTTAATCGATTCCCATTATCATTACCGCTTACTTCTTGAACATCAAGATTCTCTTTGTCCGACATTTTCCTATATATATACCAAATAATAATTTTTATTTATTCGTTTACATAAATTGGCTAATTTAAAAAATATATAGAATAATAAGTTTTATCGTAACATAACAATAGTTTATAAAATAAAAAGATCAACGTAATCGCACACAATGAAAAAAAAGATATACAAGCATAATTGATGACGTTTCATATTTCCTATGAAAAATATGTTTCTTTGTTATCTTTAATGAAATAATATGACATAATGATAACCCAAGTACTCTGAGAACATAATTTACCAGGAAAAACATTAATTATTTAAGGTTAAGCTGTACGTCGCAAATTAAAAAATGTATCCAATCCCTAAGGTTAAAGCAACAAACATAAATTGTTGAATAATATGTACTACTCAATTACTTACCAAATTGTTTCTGTTCATTAGTGTGTCACCTAACAAACCCACTTTATGCTGGGCTCACTTATTTCCACCTAATATATAAATAATGATGTCTTAGATTTCGATTAAATTACATACAAGGCAATTATTATTCAACCAATACACAAAGTATGAGCTTTTTCTGATAACGACGCAACCTACGCAAAAAATACAAAAATAAACCAATGCATACACACGACTTCTTCAGACGGTTTCCATTTGTGCTACTTACTCGACCGTTATTGTACTCTGATTGAATAAGGACCATCAATGACACTTGAAACGTATTAAATTTGAAGGGATCACGTTCTCACTACAAAATAAGACTCTAATCAAAGGGAAATCATGTTATTGCATATTCGAAAACCCCTGTCATACTACTCTTTTTGCCAACCAACTTAGGAAGGTAATACGCAATTGGCTGTTCCTCATTACGTGAAATTTACACTACGATTTAGGTTACTTGAGATTTCTGCTTCAGATTACGTGTTGGGTACTAATTGTTGTCTGGTCGGTTATATTCGAATATTAGCTAACAAAGTCTCGTTCGATTCTGTAACAATAGAAGGGTATCAGGTTGGAATCAGCCGATACTATTTAAGCTATTAATGAACTAGATTATGCATAAACTTGTTCCTAAATATGTATGTACACTGAACTCCGCCGATGATTTCCTCCTATCCGCTCTGCCCTCTTCGGCCGCGCAGCGTACTAGCGGCGGGAGCAGCGCGGAATTTGAATAGCCTGAGGGGCAGAATGGATTTCCTAAAGAAAATAAATATTTATAAATAAAAACACTTAATGAAAATTATTTAAGTATTATCGTGGAGCGTCCCTGACCCACCAAACATAGTTATTCTTAAATGATAATTTACAGAATTTTTTAAATAATATAATAAAACATGTTTTATTAAATGTTAACAAGTTTTTTAGCCATTCAATTATTCCATTCACTGAACCGAAGTTAGAATATTATCTTAGCTTAAAAAAAATAGTTTCTAAATAAATATACAGTGAAATAGCGTAGGAAAATTTACGATGCATCAACTATCGGACATAGAAACGAAATCGTTATTTCATGTCTCTTATATATTTACGTTCTACACCATTCTTCGTATTCCTCGAATAAATGGACACCTGTAAATCATTAAATGAGCATGTAAATGAGCACCCGTAAACATAAGAAAGACTTTTCTTATCCGAGTTTTTTATAAACGCAAATCAGAGTAACTCTTCTAAATTGATTTCATTCGAAATAGGTATCCAAAACGTAAAACCCCATTTCCATTTCGTATTTGAAATAAGAGAATAAACTATGATGGATTTTCAATTTTCAATAGATTTTGAATCTATTTGCGTTTGAAATTAAATACTTCCAGAGAAATGAGAATATTATAAAAGAGTCGATCAGAATGATACTTGTTCTATCAACTGAATCAACTCTCGAAAAAGTTAAACAACACGCGTAACTCGAAATAGCCACGTTGGCAAAAACAGATGAAATTAAATTGTTTACTTGCATTTTAAATACAAATACAAGTCATAAAATTACCTGTCCGAAAAAGGCATGGACAACGGAGGGTTAACATTACGACTAGATGGCACAGTTAATTCGTGACAACATTTCTCGTGGAGGAAGTGATCCTCCACTCCCTCTGTTAATTACTTGATCACGGTCGCTGCAAAATAACAATCCGCCTTGCGAGCCACGGAAGGAAGGGGCGATAAGGCCCGAGGGTGAATGTTCGCGCCGAATTAACAAGGGCTCAACATAGAATTAATTCTTTCATCGCAAAAAGGAATGATCATGCAACGTGTAGTCCGAAACTAGACTTCGGGTCCTGTCGCGCCGTCTAGGCGCGCCAACCACCACTTCAAGGGTTGACAACGGCGTCGACCCCCTGGAGGTACGGTCGTCGTCGCGACTCAAGTCCTTTGAGCTCCGTTCTTAACGCATCTCTCTTCATCTGCACGTGTCTCCTTCAACCCATCTGGGAAACATCGGTCGAAAGTTCCCAAGAAAACCCATGTACCTCTCGATCACGTCCGCAATTAGGACAATTTATGTCTTCCATTCTTTTACTCTTCTTCTAGTGCTTCTCCAAAATCCTTGAACGACACCCGCATGTGCAGTCCCCACTTGCGCTTCTGGAACTGCCAAAAACTTCTCCTTCTTCATTTCTTCTTGACCAATTGGCTGCATACAAAAATGCAATTCGTTGACTTCCTTAACCTATCCAGGACTTTCTTCCAAACTCCAACTCTAAAAACTCTCTCCGGGACCCTCTTGTTTCTTAACTTTGGTCCCAAACAGCAGATTCGATTGAACAGCCGAGCGGCCATCAGCGTTCCGGCATTACCACGCCTTTCGGTCTCCCGCGCGACTTTACGCGTCCGTGGTATCAAGCGAGATAAAATTCATCTCCCGCGAGAACAACTAGTCTCCGGTTTTACGCGCTCCATCTCTTGCACAATTTCTAAGTCCACTCGCGCTAGTAGCCCGCTCAATTAAGCTCGATACTCGTTACCCGGCATAACTAATCATTCAATCAGTCATTTCGCTCTGTCTATTTATTGTTAAACCCGATGGAATTGTTAATTATTATAAGTGTTAAATAAACGTTAAGTCCTGTTGCGCACTTCGCACCTGGCACCGCTCTTCCTCTCTCGTGTTCGCAAGTAGCTCGAACAGTGAACGACGGCAAGCGAGAACACCATCGGGAGGCATGAGAGCAACGGAGAACGCCGCTCCAGATGAGACGAGACCGCAGCCCGGGGTAGAGAGAGAGAGAGAGTCTTCCTTGCCGGCGGGTAAACATTGATGCTAATCCGATTATCGAGAGCCGATACCGAGATCGTCACAACAGGGAGTGGAAGGCCCGAGACAGGAGTTTTAACCCTTTGCGGTCGTATGTCTACTCTCAGCCACCAAAATTCTCTTGATCTTGGGAAAATGCGACCGCAAAGGGTTAAGAGTGGTAGAGAAAGCCCGGTGCTTATGCGACCCGTAGGAGTAAGAGAGAACGCCACGTCCAGGACCCTCGAGCCTCGAGCCGGCGGCCGAGCCTAGCGGGCCCCGACGAAGGGAAACTTATTTTAGGTCTTCTCCTTCCCTTTTCCCTCCATGTGTCACGTTTGTCAGAAAATTCATATAACGAAATATTGGCCGTTTAAATTTATTTTGGGCTGTAACGGGACTGTTCGACCGTCGTGAAACATGCTACAACTTGTTTGCGTATAATATCATATTGCAAGACTGTCAATTCCTTCCGAAATATAACATTTATTTTTCTAATTGTATTTCCTACATTTACTGTGCTTATTCAGTTAAAATTTTTTACAAAATTTCTCTTTAAATCATTTTGCTTTAATGTCAATGTCTTCAATTTGTTTTATTTAAAGCCACGGAACTCTGAAATTTCATGATCTTTCAGTTTCCACATGGTTTATGAATTTGCGTGTCTTAATAAAGCAGGGACGATAAAGGGTTAAAGTTACGAGTAGACGGCATAGTTTATTCGAGACGACAGTTTTCGCTATGGAATCGATCCTCCTTTCCCTCTGTCAATTATTTGATCGCGGTCGTCGCAAAATGGCAATCCACCTTGCGAGCCATGGAAGGAAGGAGCGACGAGGCCGGCGAGTGAACGAGTCTAAGCGAGAACGCCGTCGGGAGACATAAGACCCGCGAGAGAGCAAGGGAGAACGCCGTTGGGAGACATAAGACCCGCGAGAGAGCAAGGGAGAACGACGTTCCAGAAGGAACGAGGCCGTAGCCCGGGGCAGACAGAGAATCTTCTTCGCCGGCGCGAAAACATTGACAATAATCCGCTTATCGGGGAACCGACATTGATACCCTCGCAGCAGGGGTGGAAGGCCCAAGACCGGAGTTTTGAGGGTGGTAATGGAAGCATGAGGCCATTGCGACCCGTAGGAGCCAACGAGAACGCCACGCCCCTCGAGCCCCTAGTCGGCAGCCGAGCCGTGCCGGCCGCGCCAACGCGAAAGCGTTATCTGATCAGGACTCGAAGCCCGGACGCATAAGTCTGTCTCTGTTCTATGAGACGGATAGCGCATGAAATAAGCTATCTCACTCGGACACACGGCCTCCAGGGCAGATATAGAGAGACACAAGTATGCAGTCCCCTTACCGCACCGGCCCTACGTACTCGTGCTACCGCCGAAACTGAGTGTCGACGGACTCGAACGCTTTTCGAATGACTCACCCCCCTCCACCCCTCTCCAATCCCCAGTTGGTACCCACAGTTGGTAATGGCCTGTATTGTAATCGGCCATTCAAAAGCGGGTGAAGACGTGAAAACCCCGGAAGGGGTATAATCGTTTTATTACCTTGCGATGGTAGGACCTTTTCCTTGTTTACCCTGTCGACGAACACGGCGAGGACAGCGCCGTTTGGCGAAAAAGGAATAAATTTTATAAATATTAACAGCTGCAATACCGTTACACGGGGCCAATCTGTACGATTTTGACACGTTTATGTTAGTAACATTTATTTATTTCTTTTAACAAGTTGGCTTCAATTTTAGATAACTGATAAACATCCTTGAATGCCATTAAGAAGCAATTTATAGTGTGAACCGTTGTTTTGATGTAATTTTTTCTGTAGATGCCCCATTAAACTCCAAGTTGGGGGTCAATAAGAACAAAAAATTAGAAATATTTGGTCCACACTCAAGAAACAAGTTTTTTTTCCCCAATAGAAAATACAATCTGCTATTAGGAACTCCATGTGCAACCTTCATCAAACATATGTTTTCTCGTATTTTTTAGTAACTCACGCTGAAAAAAAAAGGAGAGTAAATTCATCTAATTTTCTGAGTTATATGTCGCGAACTCAATAAACCCAGTTGCCTCAATTTAGACTTGGAGCTATCAATTCTCACTCAGTCAAGTTTAGAGCTGATTCAACTACAAAATGTGATTTTGCGCTAAATGTAAGTTGAACCAGTATAACAGTAGCGGTTCTGGACACAGATTCCTGTATCGAAATGTTGCCGACACCTCGATAGCCCTCGATGGTTGTTGTCCACGCTAACCGCCCGTCGTTAGCGTGAGATGACGTCATCCGACCCCTCGTCGAGCCTCGATGTCCGAAAATTTGCCAGGAATTCTGGGAATTAGACCGAAATACCGCGAATTTCCCCCACGCTTGAGGTAGTTCACCCCGGCGTCCACAGATGGCGCCACCGGATGAGGGTACGTATTCGTGCTAAATTGTTTACGCGCGCGCGAACCCAGCAAAACGCCTCGAGTAAAGTTTTCGTAACCCCCCTGCCCCCTCACCCCCGGAAAGAGTCTGGAACGTTTTGCAACATTCTAGAACGTTCGACCGCGCGCTCGAACGTCGACCAACGTCGGACGGGCCCCGGGGGTTATGCAACTGAGACCCCGAATTCCAAGATCGGAGATCCATCCTTGATCATCTTCCGGCTTGGACGATATCCCCCTCGCCCCGAAAGGGTCTGGAACGTTCTTGAATGTTATAGAACGTTCGACTGTGCGCTCGATCGGCGAGCAACGTCGGTGGGACTCCGGAGGTGATGGAACGGGGACCCCTATTTCCAAGAATCGGAGATACGTCCTTGGACGTCTTCCGGCTCGGACGATATCACCCTCGCCCCCTGAACGTTCTAGAACGTTCGAAGATGTCGTGACGAGATCCGAATTCCAAGAATTGTTGAAGTCTCCCCCCTTGCGTGCGACGTTCCACGCAACAGAAACCCAAAGGTTGTCGTCAAAGACTGCCCCTCCGGAACGTTCGACCGCACGCTCGAACGTCGGAGAAACCCCGGGGGCGATGCAATGGGGATCTCTCGCCCTTGCAGCCGCGGAGCTCCTCCCCGTCGATTCCAGGAATGCCTGTAGCGTTCTGACGTCCGCGAGCGGATTCCAGACTGCAGCGTTCTGACGTCTGCGAGCCGATTCCAGACTGTAGCGTTCCGACGTCCGCGAGCCGATTTTAGAAATTTCGTCGGCACCTTTTGGAGTCCTTTCAGAACCTCTATCACACGAGCGTAAGAAAACATTTCTCAGCAGCCTCTTACCCCTTCCAGTAGAGATTCCAGGAAACCGCTACCCCTTCAGAGGTCTCTTCCTATATAAAGCGCGAATTGTAACGAGATTTTACGCATTAACCAAGCGATCTGTCGATCGATGAGAGATATTCGGAAAAAACGCGAGCTTAAAGTGCGACTCGACATGTTGCTAAAGCATGCGTTGCTGAATATAACGGAGGTGAAACAGTTAATTGATTCGAGATACGATCATGAACGTATTATAAAAAACCCGAAGAAACTTCGTCTACATGATGAATTTCTCAAATATCAACAAAATCGGGCGTCTGGAAGATGGTCGAGCTGGTGATTAACACGGATTATAAAATTAGCGGTATATGGCACGTTCAGACAAAATATGGAACGAGGTTCCTGGTAAACATCGACAAAAGCTTCTCGGTATTCCTGCCTGCAAGGATGGTGAAGGTGTTCAAGGACGACACCGAAATGTTTTCGAACATATGCATGTTATCGAAGAAAATCGCCTCATCATGCGATATCTAGGCGGACCACCCAATTGAATTTCAGTGTTTGGAGTGCGCTGTTAGAGTGTGAATCAAATAAATACATGCATGATTGATTATTTCATTGTCTGTCTTTATTTTCTGATAACCAAATCCTTAACAATTTAACATTTTCGGTCGAACAATAAAATGCGACGCGTTATGATTCAAACATCGAGAATTCGTATTATTTCGCAACTTTTGTAGCGATGGACAATTTAAATCCCCAAGATCAACGATGCAATCGGGATGTCCCACAAGTTTCTCTAACCACTTCTTCTTCTCCAATCCTTTGACGTAGATTCTGATGGCGTCTCGTAAGATAGATCGAAGATGATTTTTAACTCGTCTGTGCGGTATGTCGCCCGAGGTCCAGGGTATCCCGTGAAAATTGCGTTCCCGCCACAAGTTGATGCACTTATATTTGGCTGGGTGACACTCCCACGGGCAAGGTGGTCGAAACAGTAATGTTACGGGTTCGGTGAAATAGGTGTCGGTTCCAAGTAGAGATAGCCCCTTTAAAACGAACTTGTTCGACGATCTCTTGAATCCCTGAAGATCCACGACGAATTCCATTTCATTACTGCGCAAACGGGGGAACGATCGAAGCTTTTTATACAAATTTCTCCATCCCACCACTGATCGGGTTGTACTCGACGATACGATCGTGTAGGATTAAGCAGGATGTCGAAGTTTCGGCGGGAAAATTGTTTTCCGCCTCGAACTCGAGACGAATGTCGACCGGCCCGAACTTGAGGGACTCGTTTTGTTTAGAACAATCGATGACGATCAGCGGTGCATATTCCAAAAATTCGTTCTTCGTCAACAAAGGCTCGGGATCTTTACCGTAGTATGCAGCTTGAAAGTTTGCATACATCTCGTACAACAAAGCAAATTGAGTGCGACTAATGTTAAGATTAAGATTTCCATACAGGTAACATTGCGCATTCAAAAACAGTTTAACGTCTCCGACATTGCAATGATCGAAGTGACTCGCATGTTTATTTTTTTTACTCTTTCTACTCGTTTGGAATCGCAATGTAACGTATTGTGATTTTTCTAGCTGCGCCGACGTCTTGACCGTCCATACGTGTTTCGAAGTGGCGGGAAGAAGAGGATATTCGTATAACTCCCAGGTACGAAAACTCATGGAGATGGGCGCGTCCTTCTCGATGAATCGCAGCAGCTTAATCTTTCGGCGATCCAAAACTCTTATGTACGGTATCAACCTTTCTAACTTTAGAATTACAACTTTGCATTCTTCCGCAGCAGTCTGTACGATCGCATTGGTGTCGCTATTCGCCCTCGTTAAGATCAACCTCGTGTTTGGCCTTAACGACGATCTTCTGATAATCCTCGACAAATCTCAGAATCATATTCAGCGGTATCGATACGTCAAAGTAGCCGGCTGCATCAGTCAATTTCCCCTGCTCGTCGAGCCAACCGGCGTTGTCCATCAACGAGAGTTGATCGGGAGTTAAGGAAACGTAGCCGTTCACGAGACGCGTGAGACCGACGTTCTTGTTTCGATCGTTCTCTGTGGCGTTCATTTCGTAGCGAATTTCCTCGAGAGATGGCAAACGGCATTCTTGACCAGAGTCGTGCTCGCTGTCGCCGTAGTTCCATCTTCTTTGACCAGTTTACCATATACGCGTAGCGAACTTTTGCTCGGTAGTAAGCATAGGTCTTGGTGTTGTACGGAAATTCGAATCTCGTCACTGTTGTTGAACGTTGACGAAGCGTAAGGGTGGTGTGCATGAGTTTCACAGTGTGCTATAGACTCATCGAAGATTACGGGTATTTCAATGTTCAACGTTTCCTCCTCCATGTCGAACGATGCAGCAGCAGCAGAACCAACGTTTTACGGCCTTTTTGACGTGACCTTGAGTCTTGGACTTATCAGGAATAGCACGTTCTGACGTGTCAACGCTTTAAGAAGCGGACGATGACTGATGTCTTTTCGACATATCGGTCTACTATTATAGCTGTCGCCGATCTTTCTGCTGTAAACGATTCCCATCGTTAAAGGGATTTTACATGTAGCCTTATCGTTATGACCTCTCCTTGAAAATTCACCAAATCACCGTCTTGATCGACTATCCAAAGCTGTAGGTGGTCTATCGTTTTCGTTGCGATCGGTAGGTAGATGACGTGCGATGACACTTGTATGACTTCATATCCTGGCGGCACGATCGGGAAGAACTCATGTATGATGTACACCGTGCGATCGTTTATGTAGGCGCCCGTGGTAATGTTACATTCGACTCGCAGAGCGTTCACTTTGAGAATGGCTACAGGTACATCGGACGCGTGTAATTTATTGTAACGGGTCAATCGGCCAACAGACCCCACGGTACGGTAGGACATTAATTCGGCGCTATTCGAGTATGAGCAGTAATATTTGCAATAAGTAGGGAGACCCAGGGGGGGGGGGGGGCACGGACCGCGAGCGCGAAGCACCGCGGACGGAGCGCTCTCTTGAATCAGAACCTCGAAAGCGATTACATCGGGAAAAGTCAATCTCCCAAAGGGTAGGACTAAGTCGGAAACACGGGAGCGTGCGTAAAGTCAAGTTTCTTTTTCGAAATATCCGAAAACCGCGGAATAACCTCGTTGAGGAACTATGCGTCCCTCGGTAACCGAGCATCGCCGTCCTCGATTAGTACGGACGAAACTCTCAATAAGAACGAATGCGTTTCATTTGATTATTTTCAGGTCCTTGTTCCAGTGGGCCTGGCATAGCGACCACACCCACATCCCATTTTCTTAAAATCCTGTCTATTAAAATTCTACACTTGTATTCTCTCAATCGCACGTTGTGATTAACAGCAGAATTCCTAATCCTCAAAATCTTAACCCAGCCAATATCCGAGGCTGGATAACATAATTTAAGTGACACTAAAACCCGGAGGAATTAACTCCTCATGACACATAGATCCGTGGTCGATTTAGTCCGCGCAACCAATTGTTAGTACATTGTTCAATTAGGGCTGTTCAGCCATTCAAATAAGGTCACAATTTATCATACCAGTTGTTTATCAACAACATTACATTTTTATCATCCTAACGGCTAAGTTAGGATGATAAAAATGTAGGATTACAAGGTTAGGATTCAAACGCGATGGTAAGAACTCGACACGTGGGGAAGGGGAGCGCGGAGAGACGCTGTGAAGGTTGTTAATTCCGATTTGAATCCTACCCCATACCACCCAATCCGAATAACCTTTATGTCCCATGTTTCCATATTCCATGTGGATTCGATGATGAACGAATAGAACGCACCGATAATGGAATAAGTCGTTCGCACTGAGGATCATTTCGTTTCCTTTCCTATGCTTTCCGTATCAGAACTAGTGAGTCAGGGAAAACTCCGTTAATCCAATTAGGATTGCATCGACTTAAATTTGTTACGTGGCGGCCGAATGGCTAGCGAGGCCGGGGGAATTTTGTATATTCCTCAGAACGGTATACTGTTGTAGAGATATTAACTCGTACGCACACGTAACCAGCTTATTATTTGAGATATATGGAGAGAATAACCCGAGCGACTAGGTCAATCTCTTTGGTGGGATCGATAGGTTTTTTGGCCCTCAAAGGGTATTGGAATGTTGCAATGAGGACACAGGAGGGTTTTAAGGTTTCGTGAGAACCAAGTCGTTGTGTTGCATTGAATGAAGCAGTTTTATTCATAATATAAGGGGTACAATGCCCATGGGGGTAAGGTGTACAAATATGTGCTGCGCTAAGCAGATCGTCGCGAGTCGAGACAAGGACGTTGTAGGCCGCGCGCTTGCACCTCGCGGAAGTGTAATCGAGATACGTCCGCGTATCTGTTGCGGAATGCTGACGCGGAATTCTTTACTTGCAAGATGCGCTTTGCCTTACTCAGCAAGGGCGGCTAATAAGTTGCGATTCATATTTGAAGAGTTAGAATTTGATAGTTGTTACCGGGAGGTAGATACCGAATTCTACTGTGAGTTTGTAATTTGGAATAGGGTTCGAAATAGAGTGATAAAAGAGTAAAAGAGTGCAAGAATGGAGGAGTGGAACTCTTCGGAGAGGACCTGTACCATCGCTTCGCAGAGGCTTTTACTTCCGGTGACGTCTCTCCTACGTCCTGCCGGTTGCGATGAACTGCACGTGAACGCCTTCAAAAAGGGGCGTGCCCTAGGGTTGGAGCTTCCTAAGATTCTCCCGCTGGTCCGGAATTCGCAGCGCCGTCGTTCTTCTCACTGTTGGCTCGTGGATGTCGGAGTACCGAAACGCACAACTGTTACTACGGTACGGTCAGCTCTTCAGAGAGCTCCAGCCTCGTTCCTGAGACTGCTCTGTACGCTGTCTTAAACTCGTTTATACTACTGCCATACCGCTACTATATTACTGGCGCGGCTGCTTTTCGACACTGCTTTTATACGAGATCTTATCCTTGAGATGCCCGTGAGGATAGGGTCCGGTTCCTTTGTTTCTGGATTTTGTTGTTAGAAGTTTGATCGGAAGTGCTGAGGTAGTCACTAGGTTGGCGGAAGAGTAGGTCCGTGTTTTGTTCCAAAGTGCAGTTCGATGCGGAGTGCGTGCGCATAAGCCAAAACAATTCCTCGATGATTGTTTCACTCGTTGTAATGTTTTTCGGTTTAATTTGACGATACTGTCGTTGCTTTTGATTCGATATTTATTTTTCGGTAACTGACTCATACTTAGTAGAATGCGCGCCTCTCTATTTAGAGGAAAAATCGGGTAGCCTCGTAACAAATTAAAGGGGACGGAAATTCGAGCATTTTCCAAGAAGATTAAATCGCCAAATTCTACTCTAGACCGGAAGGCGCCGGGGCGCTTAGCGTTAGAAAAACTCGCTCGAACAGGTTCTCGCGGACAGGCCTCCCAAAATCCGAAATATTGACACGCTCAGCTGATCGCTCGTGAAACGCTTTCGTCGCTCTCTCGCCAGTCTCTTTTCTTTCCTATTTTTGAAATTTAATTAAATTCGGTCTCAGGAGTCGTGAGGCTCGAACCCTCAAAGGATGCAGTTTTTAGGTGCATAGGCACGGTAAAAACTGCACACCATTACAATAGACGTAAATTTTGCATCCCAAATCTGATCCATTTATTGTGCTCCGTAGATGAATATTGGTCCAGGAGACGATACGCCTCCTCCATAATTTTAATCAGCTTGATACACTGCCGTCCATTTTTTTCTATCTGGGGCTGTAATCACTCGGAGAGGATTGACTCGGAACTCTCGCGAGATTACACTCATAGGTCAATTTATAGGCACCCTCACTTAGGTAATTTGACACCGAAACTACAACGTAATCCGATACTTCTAAGAACCAGTCGCGAATCTCGGACACGGGTCTGATACTTGTGGAGCAAGTTTCAATATGTAATTGCGAGGCTGCTGAGAAGTGCTTCGTTACGCTCGTGCGGTTGAGGTCCTGAAAGGACTACAAAAGGTGCCGACGAAATTTCTGGAATCGGCTCGCGAACGTCGAAACGTTGCAGTCTGGAATCGGTTCGCGAACGCCGGATCGCTGCAGACATATTCCTGGAATCGACGGGGAGGAGCGCCGCGGCTGCAAGGGCGAGAGGTCCCCGTTGTATCGCCCCGAGGTCTCTCCGACGTTCGAGCACGCGGTCGAACGTTCCGGAGGGGCGGTCTTCGACGACGACCTTCGGGTCACCGTTGCGTGGAACGTCGCATGTAAGAGGGGAGACTTCGATTCTTAGAATTCGGGCGTCGTCGCGACATCCTCGAAAGTTCCAGAATGTTCCGGGGACGAGAGGGATATCGCCCGAGCCGGAAGACGTTCGAGGACGGATCTCCGATTCTTGGAAATAGGGGTCCCCGTTGCATCACCCCCGGAGTCCCTTCGACGTTGCTCGACGTTCGAGCGTGCGGTCGAACGTTCTAGAACGTTGTAGAACGTTCCAGACCCTTCGCTGTGGCCGAGGGGGGGGGATACGAAAACTCTACTCGTGGCATTTCGCGGGGTTCGCGCGCGCGCTAGCAATTTAGCAGGGACACGTACCCTCATCCGGTGGCGCCATCTGTGGACGCTAAGGCGAACTACCTAGAGCGTGGGGGAAATTCGCGGTATTCCACTCTAATTTCCAGAATTCCTGGCAAATTCTCGGAAATCGAGGGTCGACGACGGGTCTGATGACGTGATCTCCCGCTCGGCGACGGGCGGTTAGCATGGACGAGAACCGTCGAGGGCTCCCGAGGTGTCGGCAACATGTCGGTGCAGGAATCTGTGTCCAGAACCGCTACTGTTATACTACTTGAACCAACTTGCTTATTGAGTTCGCCATATTCAACTCAGAGAATGAGTCGAAATTACTCATTTTTTTATCCCGTTCAGAAGTAAAACAACGTAAACCTAAAAATTTATGAAAGAAAACAAATGCTGGTCTTTGTGAATGTCTTAAACTACATTTTGTTCTCCTTAGAAATAAGAAACCAATATAAAACTTTATAATTTTCTTTAGTATTTGTCAGTGTTATTTGGTCCCATTTTTCTCGCTCGAGTGCAGTCTGAACGATTTCTTGGGTGTCAATTATATACACTCGATAGCCAATCTTCTTAACCCTTTGAACACGGAGCCTTTTCGACATATGGGCGAAATTCGTGTGACCGTGCAGGCAATATTGGAGCAAACGTACGGTGACAAAAGTCACCCGTCGTAGCGAAAGGATTAACGTAGTTTCTAACCATGTTTTTCCGATTCGCCCCCACTAATACACTGAAAAGGAAATAAATTGCTAGAAAATTGATGGTTTAATTTTTATCAACCTCACCTCAAATACATTACTGTAAAATGTAGTCAAAAAATTGAAGTGTGCACAAACTGAACGAATAACGCGGGAAAATCTTAATATAAAAAATAAGTTTATGAAGCAATGAGAAAACCACAGGATTTCTCGTTCATTTTGAAATTTGATTACATGATCGCATTAAACTTTCGACAGTAAAAAATTGAACTATTGTTCTAGAGAAAATTTTATATTGAGGAACGAATTGACATTTTTGCAATATGATATTATATGCAAACAAGTTGTAGCATATTTTGTGACTGTCGAATAGCCCCGTAACACCTCAAAATAAATTTCAGTGGCAAATATGTCAGCATATCAAATGTCTGACAAACGTGATACATGCGGGGAAAATGGTAAGAGGGGGGTGTGCCATCCGAACTGCGATCGAATCCGTCGACATTCAACCTTGGTGGTAGTGCCATGTGGTGGCATGCGGGCGGAGGGTCCGTACGACAAGGGGACTGCATGCTTGTGTCTCTATATCCGCCCTGGAGGCCGTTTGTCCGAGTGACATAACCTATTTGATGCGCTAACTTTCGGAAAAAAAGCACTTATTTATGCATCCAGGTTTCGGGCCCTTACCGGATACTGGTTTCGCGTTGGCGTGGCCGGTCGCTGCTCGAGGAACGTTCTCTTTTACTCGTACGAGTCGAAAAGGCCTGGAGCTTCCATGAGCAGACTCAACACTCCGGTCTCGGGCCTTCCACCACTGCTATGAGGGTCTCGATATCGGCTCCCGATAATCGGATTATCATCAATGTCTACACGCCGGCGAGGAAGACTCTCTCTCAACTCCGGGCTGCGATCTCGTCCCATCCGGAGCGGCGTTCTACGTCGGTCACTCGCGGATCTTATGCCTCCGGACGACGTTCTCGCTTGCCGTCGTTCACCCTCGGGCCTTATCGCACCTTCCTTCCGCGGTTCGCAAGGCGGATTGTCATTTTGCAGCGACCGCGATCAAGTAATTAACAGAGGGAATGGAGGATCAATTCCTCCACGAGAAATGTTGTCTCGAATTAACTGTGCCACCTAGTCGTAATGATAACCCTCCGTTGTCCATACCTTTTTTGGACACGTAATCTTATGACTTGTATTTGTATTTAAAATGCAAGTAAACAATTTAATTTCATCTGTTTTTGTTAATGTGGCTATTTCGAGTTACGCGTGTTGTTTAACTTTTTCGAGAGTTGATTCCGTTGATAGAACAAGTATCATTCTGATCGATTCCTTGCGAATATTCTTAATTCTCTGGAGTTATTTAATTTTAAACGGAATTAGATTAAAAATCTATTTAAAATTGGAAATCCAACATAGTTTATTGTCGTTATTTCAAATACGAAATAGAAATGGTGTTTTACGTTTTGGAGACCTATTTCGAATGAATTCAATTCATAAAAGTTACTCCAATTTGCGTTTATAAAAAACTCGGATAAGAAAAGTCTTTCTTATGTTTACGGTCATGCTCATTTGCATGCTCATTTAATGATTTACAGGTGTCCATTTATTCGAGGAATTCGAAGAATGGTGTAGAACGTGAATATATAAGAGACATGAAACCACGATTTCGTTTCTATGTCCGAAAGTTGATGCATCGTAAATTTTCCTTTGGTATTTCACTGTATGTATAATTAGAAACTATTTTTTTTTAATCTAAGATAATATTCTAACTTCGATTCAATGGATGGAACAATTGAATCGCTAAGAAACTTGTTAACATTGAATAAAACATGTTCTATTATATTCTTTATAAAATTCTGTAAATTATCATTTAACAAAAACTACGTTAGGTGGGTCAGGGA
>NW_019395063.1:0-19976 GCF_000612105.2 Orussus abietinus | reverse complement strand
TTTTATCGTCATTTATGTTACAGATTTCGAATGTTCTCTTATTGTTTGGGAGACGCGACCCAAGGAGCGGACCTCTACCTACACATGGCACCAGGTGATTCAGGGAATTACTTTCAGAGACAAAGAGACCTCTCGAAACGGCGTCCATTTTTTATCATCGGATTTATCTCGGAGCTGGGACCCGGGAGAAGAAAGAGGGCGGACTGCAGTTCTGGGTGGATGCACCGAGGCACGGGCGTGGGTGCGGACACGACGTGGATGCAAACGTGGATATGAATATGGAGGTGGAGGAGTACGTGGATGCAGATACGAATGTGGACATGGCAGCGGATGTGGATACAAATGCGAACACGCACACACGGGGGTGGGCATAGACATGCTACACGAAAACGTACACATATACCCACGAATGTTGCCATAGACGTGAATGCAGGATGTGGACATACGCACGTTTACACACATACACCCGCGACGTGCCTCATGACATGTTCATGAATCTGCAGGCGAATGTGGATATAAACGTGGGTATGTATGTGTTACACATGTATGTTCATATGTACGCGGACATGAGTGCGGAGGTGGACGCACACACCCAGATGTGGATGTACATGTGAGCATATGAACGTGTTACAGGAGAACGTGTGCATACATGTGAACGAGGACATGTACACACGGATGTGGATGCGCTCATGAATATGGACGCGGGGTGAATGCACACCCACGGATGTGGATATAAATGTTAGTATAAGAACGTGTTACAGGTCTACGGGTGTGTATTTGTGTACGAGGGCATGTACACGGAGGTGGACGCGGGATGGGGACATGTACACGAATGTGGACGCGGGGGTGGCGGGGGAGGAGGAAGTGGGCATTGACGAACACCGAGCGACGTTCCCGTCCGCCGTAACTGACCTACACCCATCTCGGTCACGCGAGCGGCACAATGCCTCCGTCCACGGAGATATATCCGCCGCCCCTCCGTCGACCGAGCGGAATTGCGGGATCCACGGCACGGAAGGGGTTGCGACCCCGGCCCTCGACGTCGCGAGGGTCGCTCCCTCGAACGGGGCGAGTCGCGGGTAATTCGCGAGACAATGGCGACGAGCGAAATGTCCCTCACCGAGGAGGACTTCCGTGGAACCAGCTGGGTAAGTCAGCCGATTAAACGAGAATCTGGGTCGATCGGGTCTCCTGAACTTTGATGTCTATTATTAAACGTAGAACACGTGGAAATAACGTTGTAAATAATTCTTGAGTAATGGTAAATTATTTTAGGACCGGGGTGGACCAGATCAAATGGCCAAACTGGGTCTGCCAGGGTAGGTGAAAAAAGGAATCAAGTTATGTTTAGTGAACGAAGGTACTTAAAATAGTTCCAGATGCGCAAAGAGCTTTATTAGAGTTAGAGATATGGGCATAACGTTGTAAATAATTGTACAGTAATGGTAAATTATTTCAGGACCGGGGTGGATCCGATGAAATGGCCAAACTGGGTCTGCCAGGGTAAGTGAAAAAAGGAATCAAGTTATGGGTAGTGAACGAAGGTACTTAAAATAGTTCCACATGCGCAAAGAGCTTTATTAGAGTTAGAGATATGGGCATAGCGTTGTAAATAATTGTTGAGTAATGGTAAATTATTTCAGGACCGGGGTGGACCAGATCAAATGGCCAAACTGGGTCTGCCAGGGTAGGTGAAAAGAGGAATCAAGTTATGGTTAGTGAACGAAGGTATTTAAAATAGTTCCAGATGCGCAAAGAGCTTTATTAGAGGTAGAGATATGGGCATAGCGTTGTAAATAATTGTATAGTAATTGTGAATTATTTTAGAACCGACTCAGATGGTCTCCCCTCGTAAGTGAAAAAAGGAATCAAGTGGCGGTTAGTAAACGAAGGTACTCGAAACGGTTCCAGGGGCGCAAGGAGCACAGAGGACACGAAGGGTGGCGGAATAATGACCGCCCTGAAATTAACGAGCTCGCAAGCTGGACACGGACAGAATGGATCGTCGAATTTTTACAAGCCACGTCGAGGGGCCAGCTGAGCCGAAGCCTCCACTGCGCCATTAACACGAGCGCGCACCTCCTGATTAAGCCCTGTAATTACGTGGTGGGCATTTAAGGCGGGCACTCTTTTTAAAAGTCATTTTCTTACTCGAGCCTCCCGATTTTGCTGCTAGGGTTACGTTACGGCTTGCGCATACAATTTATCCTCTCGATCGCTTCGAAGTCAATCCTTCAATTCCTTTTCATTTTCGGAACACATCGCAACGCGGAAGTTGAATTAATGTGGACTAAATTGCGGACATAGTTTATTTTACACTTATTGACAGAAAATGTCTGGGATTTCGAAAGCTCAAAAATCCACAAGAAACCTGATTAATGAGATAAGTGGATTTCATCGATTGTAATTATTATACGGGTGGATCGCATAGGTTGCAATTGTTATACAGGTTGATTCCATTATTTGTAATCATTGTACAGGGTAGATTGCATAGGTCGGCATTGTTATACAGGTAGATTTCATCGACCAAGACATTGAAGAAAAGAAAAGGAAGAGGCTACTCCGCGGAACAACTTGGATTTTCTTGCTGTGTCGTGGCGAAACTAAGCCGAGGAAAAAGCGAGCAGACCGAGAGGAGGTCTGGCAGAATTCGGCACTGCAAGTTCGTCGGCCGAAATGGTCCCGGACCATTTTAACCATTTTACCGGCGACAGACGCGTTCGCCGACTCGTCGAGTAGGCTAGTTGGTATTCGGTTCAGAGTTCCAGTCGCGGAACTCTCCTGGTCTTCCTATACTTAGAACTCGACCTGACTCTTCCTTCTCTTGCTCTTCTTGCCCCCGGCCGCCATTTTCTCCCTCTTCTCCCTTTCTACCCGTCGTCTCCCTCGGCCCTATCTCGGCATCCCACTTTATCGTGCATTACCTTCCACCTGACGTCCAAGACGGAGGTGAAGGAGCAAAAATACGCAAGAAACATCCGAGAAATCTTTACGACGTCTTTTATGGATAAAAACTTAGCCGAATGCGTTTATCTTGGATTATTCCCAGAAATTCCTCGGATCGCTCTTCTTCCATGAAACGAGCGCCGTCCAATTTAAGGTGAAGTGAAACACCCTTCAAATCAGTCGATTCGAATACAACACTCTTTTTTAAGGGTATTAGACCAAACTGTCCGAAACTTTGACACGTCACTCCTGATCATCTAAGAATTGTCCTGACACATTCAAAATTTGGATTTTTCAAAAGAATTTTTTAACTCAGCCCAGACCAGAACCAAAATGGCGTCGATCACTCATATTTCGATCAGTACATAATTATCGAAGGCTCTGATATGAGACTCGAAAGGGTCAGGACAATTTTACGACAATTTAGAACACTTTGATAGTCGATAAACTCACATTTGAACGGGATAAGGGCAAAAAAAGTGTTGTATACGCTTCTATGCTAAAACGATGGTAATACGAGATCTCGGAGTGGAAACTTAATTGACCTGGAAATCACAGATGGCGCAGGGGGTCCCTCTGTAGTCAATTAGGGCCCCAGAAAGCATGAATCCAGAGGATTTCTAGAGTTTTACTTCGATTTCTTGATAATTATTGTACGAAAACGACAGGCGGAGTATGCCATTTGGTACAATACCCAATATAATTCGGTATAGCTGTCGATATAAAAACGAACGTCGGCAACGTAGGCATTTAGAAAAATCTTCTTTATCGTCGTTGATCAAGTTAATCGACGTGTTTCACTTCACCTTAACGTATGCAAGTATGTACATTTGGCGGGAAATTCTACCGAGTTTCCCGATAGACCTATCGTGCGATTTGTTATTAAAATTTCATACTTTTGCCGAATCCTACACTTTGTTCCTTGCCTGTTGTAAGGTACGAATATTGTAATTTCCGTCAAAATCACGTGTATGCGAAGGTTCATAGCCGTACAAAATAAATAAATAAATAAAAAATAAAAATAATAAATAAATAAATAAAAAATTACAAATTGGGAAAGTGTATAAATACACGTAACATTGTGTATATATATATACACTCACACACAATGTTACGTGTATTTATACACTTTCCCAATTTGTAATTTTTCCACGTGAAGCTTCAGTTGCGAAGTGGGTAAAAACGTATGTAAAGTTCCGATTATTACTAGCGAATAATTTTGTAGATCTCTCTCAGGGTGGATTTAAAAAGAAAAGTATGAGGAGAGGGTGTCAATCTCGACCTCGCGTATGCACAGGGCCATAAAGACGTTTCCATAAGGCGACGATCAAGTTCGCCCCCTCGACAGTTCCCAAGACTCTTTTCCAACCATTCGGGGAAGTAAGTTAATCCAATATGTGGGTGACCCTTAAGCCGAGGCGACCACCCTTCTCTCTTCGGCAGTAAAAGCCACCCTTGGAGGGAGTTGACTGATTGGCATACCCCTCTATCAACCTCTTGCCAAATTCGATCCGAATCCCCGTGGTATGGCGTGACCCGATCTCGCGACGATCTCTGACCTTAGGGGAGCCAAATGAAATGCTACAAATTTCATTACCCTCCCTTAAAGGCTACGACACCGTAAACCGACACCGTGTACACCAAGGAAAAGGGGGCGGCGGCGATTCCCCTTAAAAAAAAAATAAATAAAAACCTTTTAGCCGTATTTATTTGCGGTTTGGCCTTCTCCCTCCTTAAAAAAAGCGTAATTACACCATATCACAGCTATATTACACCATATCATACCATATCAATTGAGGCCGTAGACGCGCGCCATTTTTGCTCCCCAGAGCAAGACGTACCAAATTTTCTTTACTTGCAAGATCAAGACGACATTGTTGCTCTTAGCGAGGTCTCAAGTCCGTGAAAAACACGGAGATAGGCCGATTTCTTGAATTCATGGCAATTTTTGCCTCCACCGTATTGAACGTCGCATGAAATATTCATCGATTCGACAAATCCGAGAAATCCGACGTGGCGAATGTCGAAAGAAAGGGGAAGGAGAAATGGCGACGGCATGCCAATCGAATTACGCGGAAGCGCATATTTTTGGAGAATAATAAAAGTAGTAAACCGTCCCGAGATTCGGAAAAACCGGGCCCTGAATTTATTTTCTAATGAATTCATTTCTTCGGTTTAGTAAATCCTTCCGGTGTAAACATAAATGAATGAATGCCACTATATGTAAACCCGTTTATATACCGGCACTGGTCAACAAGAAAGATGCCCGTGTTAGCGTGAATTTAAGAAAAACAATGTCATTAGGAAAAAGAGAAAAAGTTTCGTTAGCATTCCGGTGAAAATAATTTCTTTTCTCTGGCAATTAGCGGCCGAGTTTTGTCGGTTTACCCGGGATTAAGGGGGAACAATAGCCGGGGTTTGTTCGATTATTAGTCCGAACGAACACCGGGGTAGAATCCTTCCGTCCGAGCGACAAGAAAGGTGGACTTTGCAAATTACGGCTAATCAGGCCTTAAAGTGAACACGCGGCCTCTCTTAAGGCTGCGAGCACGGAGGTAATGAGCCGCGAAAACACGCGCGAGTAACGTACCAAAAGAAGAAAAATAAGGGAACTAAGAAAGGAAGAGGAAAAAAAGCGAGCGAACATATGCGTAGGAAACGAGCGGGAAGGAGAGCAGGAAAAAGAGTCTCGTGCCACGGAGGAACGAAAAACGAGTCTGGAGCAGCCATCGACCTCCGGCTTTTTCGGAACGCCTCCAAATTTCTAGGGATAATCCCCCAGCCTTCATTTCCTCCCTACTTCCTGATAAATCAGGAAGATAAACAAATTAACGTTTCGGTTAACATTAAGAAACGGTATAAAACTGGGAAAACGACAAACTCAACGTCGATATAACGTCTATTCCACGTTTATTAAACTATCGTTTTAGCCGGGGAACGTGAACGTAGTTTAACACTAGGTTTACGGGACCCGTCAATTTGACGGAATTCAAACTTCGAAAAGAAATACCGAAAAAACCATAGCATTCATTTTAAACATTTTCGTATCGTAAATTAATCATTTCATCCAAAGAATTTGTACACACAATTATGTTTTTCCTAAGACTTCTAATTATTAAAATCTGTATGTAGTATACCTGTTACCGTGAATGACCGAAATTGGAGAATGTCGACTTTCACCGGTGAATGTCGACAGATACCAAATACGTCGGTGAAAGATCGAATATTTCATTACATTGTTGTGCATTCGGACCCTCTCCAGTGTGTGTCGACAATCACACACAGGTGAATGTCAACATTTACCGGTGTAAGTCAGAAATAAGGGTATTTAGCAAGTATTTCGGACATACACTAAGCGACTATGTGAATGTTGACATTCACCGGTGAAAGTCGACATTCTCCAGATTTCGGTGTTTCATCGTAACACGTAGCAAGAAAAGGATGCGTATTTTTTCTAGTTCCGACTCCGAGGATGAGAGGACGAGCATTCCGATCATTTCCGTGATAATTTTTAAAAAAGCACTTTTTACTTACTAATAATTTATTTAAACGTAAAGCCTAGTGTTGTCTAATTCAGACTTAATTTGAATAAATCGATTTTTTAAAGAAAATCCGTGTTTTCGTTTGCCCGTCAATTTGACGGGTGCTCGTAGAAACAGGTATATAAAAAACCCCCGTAAACCTAGTGTTAAACGTAGTCCGTACGTAAAATAAGCGTTCATAATCGTTCGCTATACGTTGAAATAACGTTAAAATACACGGTTTTTCTCTCGACTAGGGACAAACGCGTCAAGTTGGCGCGTAAAATCAACGCTTCTTGTAAACGTATATTTAACGCGGGGAAAAGACCGCAGGTGGATGGACGTTTAATTTTTACACCTACCACCCTGTTTCCATTAGTTTTGCGCGCGTAAAACGTGAATTCCACTATTTTGCCTTTATTGGGAACGAACTCGCGCGAGGGGGCGCTCCACCGAATGCCCTGACAAGAGTAAGGGCTCTCTGTCCTTCTTCCTCCCACGGTGGACGTACTCGCTCTGTCCTTCTCTCTCGCGAAAGAGGCGCCTCGATGGCGGCATAAGGTTAGTGTGCCGGCCGACACACTCGGTTTGGCAACTCGACGGGCCCTGCCCGAGAATGTCTCGTTTACCGGCCGGTGTTTACCCGTTGCAGGTGCACGCTGATAAATGCTCGATAAGTACGTGTGAAACGAGAACCTGGAGGTGGATTTTCGGGGAAGGGAAAACTGGGCGAGAATTTCAGATCGTCACGTGTACCCTGGGAGGAAAAGAAAAAGAAAGTGAATTTACCTCGAAAAATGTAGGCGAAAAAAAAAAAGAAGAAGAGTCGATTCAACTTAAGCTGTTATGAAAAGGTCATTCTATATATGTGCCCATAATTATGAAAGTGGTCTAAGTCATATATTTTTTGTTTCGAAATTACATTGAATTAATTTCGTTTGAAATAATATGGCGTGAAATAACTGATAAACTCATTTTTTTTTTTTAATTTTGACTTAGACCACTTTCATAATTACGGGCACATATACATAGTCTCCTTCAATGAAATAGTAATGTACTTAAAAGAAATAAATATTATTAAAATGAATTGGAGGCGGCGCGGTCGGCGCGGCCAATGGGGTCTGCGCGCGCGGCGCCGGTGGTGCCATTCCGCCGCCAGCGCTCGGCCGAGCAACTACTCCGCTCCGGACAGGTGAGTCGCCACGAACGGTACACGGACTTTCGGTTGCTAGCCGATTTCTTCGACCCTTCCGCATTCTCTTTCGCTTTGCGTTCGAGTACCGGACGCCAGTACCGGACGCGGGTACCGGTACGAGCCGAAAATAACGCGACGTATGTTCATGGCTCACACCGCTCGACCATCCTGTCGGCCCCCGATTACCTGTATACATAAAAGATGTCTCGATGTATCATCAAAGCCCCGCCTGAACCGCCGAAATAAAAATTCATTGAACCAGAGAAATATCTTGTTGGCTCGAAGAATAATTATCTGACGCAAATGAACTCGAACGAATTATCCTAATTCCTAAGAAATATTGCATCCAATTTATTAGAGTTCATTTGAGTCAACTAATTATACTTTGCAATAACAAAATATTACTTTGGTTCAATGAATGTTTTTTTTTTTTTCTTCCTGGTCAGTGCAGCAATATTTAGGAGACTCGCGAAAACGACTCGAGTACGTATTGTTGTTTTATTTCTTGTCGGCTAATTTCTGGCGATTATTAATCATCAAATTGTTTTAGGTTGCCGTAGATGAGGATGCGAGGATATGCGAAAACGTTTCGACGCCATCTCCAGGACGGAAATAATTGATTTTATGTATATATGTGTATTGCATAACGCGTTATAAAGCGAGGTAGACAAATGGAAATATAATTGTGCAACCTCTAAACCTGCTTCGGGGTTAATTAGTCCTGTTCAATTACATCGGTCCGATTGTCTCGGCCGAAAGTTCACTTGCATCAATGCGCCGTTTATATCTCTATGAATAATGTCTCTGCGGTGTATACGTAATGTGAGGAATATCGTCAATTGCGAACTAGATTTCCAGGGAATCTTAACCGTTCCGGTTACGACGATCGATATCTAAAAGAACTCGAATACTATGGTCGAATAAAGGACTTCCGGCCAGGTTGGCTCTCTGAAAGGGTTCCGAAAACAGTCATTGGGTTACACGGCCTTTCGCAGCCTAAAACCGCATTGGCGTGTACGTAACGAGAACGTACTCCGTTAAAGAATAAATAATCTCTTCCCTAATTCCCCGATAACTGTACTTTCAAGCGGGGTTGATAAAAATCATGATTTCACGTACAAATGACAAAATAAGAGATCCTTCATTTAAGGTGAAGTGAAACACCCTTCAAATCAGTCGATTCGAATACAACACTCTTTTTTAAGGGTATTAGACCAAACTGTCCGAAACTTTGACACGTCACTCCTGATCATCTAAGAATTGTCCTGACACATTCAAAATTTGGATTTTTCAAAAGAATTTTTTAACTCAGCCCAGACCAGAACCAAAATGGCGTCGATCACTCATATTTCGATCAGTATATAATTATCGAAGGCTCTGATATGAGACTCGAAAGGGTCAGGACAATTTTACGACAATTTAGAACACTTTGATAGTCGATAAACTCACATTTGAACGGGATAAGGGCAAAAAAAGTGTTGTATACGCTTCTATGCTAAAACGATGGTAATACGAGATCTCGGAGTGGAAACTTAATTGACCTGGAAATCACAGATGGCGCAGGGGGTCCCTCTGTAGTCAATTAGGGCCCCAGAAAGCATGAATCCAGAGGATTTCTAGAGTTTTACTTCGATTTCTTGATAATTATTGTACGAAAACGACAGGCGGAGTATGCCATTTGGTACAATACCCAATATAATTCGGTATAGCTGTCGATATAAAAACGAACGTCGGCAACGTAGGCATTTAGAAAAATCTTCTTTATCGACGTTGATCAAGTTCCTCGACGTGTTTCACTTCACCTTAAACAATTCAGGACTTTTCTTAAAAGCGCCCCTGGTTGTGGGCACATCAACTAATATCGTAGTATTTGCGCATGCGTCGAGACAATGCGTCTTTTAACGGCAGATAGTACAAGAGGTGTCAAATCAATTGTCATTTTCATGAAAATTTGTTATTCCCGGCAGAAAAATTTGCGCATGCGCACTTATTACTTATTTAGTACCACTGCCCACGTCTAGTGGCGCTGGGGTGCCTTGAATTCGTCGAAGCTCCCTCCGTATGGAACAAATCAGTATTAGCAGGGTTGAGTAATTATAATACGTCACGCATAAGTAATAAATAAAAGAAATTTCACGAGTTGCGCGTTATACCTTAGGGCCTCCATAATCACGTGTTAAAATTTCAGATAATTCGGTGCACTTGGTTTGGAGAAAAATATTACAAATATTTGGACTTTTTCTTATGCTATATATGTGCCCATAATTATGAAAGTGGTCTAAGTCATATATTACTTGTTTCGAAATTACATTGAATTAATTTCGTTTGAAAGAATATGGCGTGAAATAACTGATAAACTCATTTTTTTCTTAATTTTGACTTAGACCACTTTCATAATTATGGGCACATATCACACTTTCGTATCGCCTTAATTGTGGAGTTTATGTCGGTATGAATCTTTTAGTATAAAGAATGGGGATATATCGCGCTTGTTTTTTTTTTTTTTCCGGAAGGCTTCGGTCGATATCAGGAGAGAACCACAGTCGGCAGGATGTCGAGGGTCGAAGGGGGATCCCGAAGGTGGCGTCCTTGGGAAGGGTCCTGGTGATTTTCCCGAACTGCCGGGAACCCAATGGAATATTAACGCGCCTGCCACGCCCTCTTCCTGAAAAGTCCGGACGATCCGTCCGCCCCTAGGATCCTCCTCCCCCGGGAAGGGGCCATCTAGTAATTTTCCCCCAAAGTCCGCGAGCGAGCCAATCGCGAGCCGGCTCTTCCGGAAAGGGATAAGTATGCGAGGCGCGGGTTCGCGAACTCCCCGCGGAAATCAGAATGCCAATCTGGCCTGCAGGATTTTCCCGGGGATCCTCCAGGATCCTCCAGGATCCTCAGGGCCAGACAAAGGGCTCCCTTCGAGGCGCCGCGAGACGGTGGGATTCTCGCCCTTTGTTGTTTTCTAATAAAACGTCAAGGTACCCTCCGTACATTCGTGCGTACAATTAAGGTGAAGTGAAACACCCTTCAAATCAGTCGAGTCGAATACAACACTCTTTTTTAAGGGTATTAGACCAAACTGTCCGAAACTTTGACACATCACTCCTGATCATCTAAGAATTGTCCTGACACATTCAAAATTTGAATTTTTCAAAAGGATTTTTTCACTCAGCCCAGACCAGAACCAAAATGGCGTCGATCACTCATATTTCGATCAGTATATAATTATCGAAGGCTCTGATATGAGAATCGAAAGGGTCAGGACAATTTTACGACAATTTAGAACACTTTGATAGTCGATAAACTCACATTTGAACGGGATAAGGGCAAAAAAAGTGTTGTACACGCTTCTATGCTAAAACGATGGTAATACGAGGGGTCTCGGAGTGAAAATTTAATTGACCTGGAAATCACAGATGGCGCAGGGGGTCCCTCTGCAGTCAATTAGGGCCCCAGAAAGGTTGAATCCAGAGGATTTCTGGAGTTTAACTACGATTTCTTGATATTTATTGTACGAAAACGACAGGCAGTGTATGCCATTTGGTACAATACCCAATATAATTCGGTATAGCTGTCGATATAAAAACGAACGTCGGCAACGTAGGCATTTAGAAAAATCTTCTTTATCGACGTTGATCAAGTTCCTCGACGTGTTTCACTTCACCTTAATATCCACACCGAGGAGGAAATATCCATCGAACCTAAGAAATATTCCTTCGAACGGTTCTAGAAAGAAAGAAAAAATATTTCGATACCGATTAAGAATAATTATTCTCACTCAGGCTCGAATAAATCGAATGCAACCTTTTCTTCGGGATCCTGACAATTCAGTTGAGTTCATTTGAGTGAAATAATAATTCATTGAATTATTTGAAATATCTCGAAGAGGCAATTCCATTTTAAATGAACCACATCGTTAAGCCAAGAATTTAGTCGTGGCAGTTTTGAATTTATTTTTAAATTTCGCGCCATGCCGTCCGCATGGAGGAGCCGTTCAGCAAGCGGCGAGTCGTGGTCTCGTCGCGCTCGTCTCTTCTAATTATTCTCTTTCCGTCTGTAGGCACTCTTCGAGGTCCTCTACAGGGTGATCGGTCTTCCGTAGGCGCAAACGTCCAGAAGCGTAGGCACTCGAGATGGCATCGCAAATTCCCCGGGCAATAAGCGCCACGCGAGGAGCATAAGTGCGCCATGTTTCAGCCGCGACGATCGTAACTGCGTTTCCTACCGCCGGGAATAAACACCGTTTCCCGATTTACCGAGGCATAATATTGAAATATGCCCCGGACGAAACCTGTTCCCCGTGTCACTGGGCATAATTTTCATAGAGGGTCGTTACTTCCTATCAGGCGCCGTTAAGGCGCCAGAGCGATTTCCCTCATCATAAGGAGGGAATTACTTAAAAATTGAATTAAGTCATTAAGGGGATGTGAAAGCAGGATCAGGGGGGTCAGTCGTTCATGAAACTCCGAATTGGGTGTACCGAATCGTTTCAAACATTACTACGTGAATTATGGAACTCCTAATGAAGGTCTTGACCCTCGCGAAATTTCATTTTAGGAAGAAAGAAAAAAACAAAAAGGATTTCATATTTATGGCATTTTTATAACACCATAAGGCATTTAATTAGGCACGATAGGAGTGCATTTCTATGCAACGCGCATGTGATATGCATGTTATCTTGTTGGATGCTGAATGCTGTACGTAAGAAATCTCGTTATGAAAATCGACTTGTACAATTCCATCATTTCATTGATAAGTGCACCGCCTTAATCTATCCGAGCGGTGCTCCATTTAACGAGCGCCTCAGCATCGGTTTCGATTAGAGTGCACTTATATGCAGCTTGCACGTTATTATCTTTCTCTTTCTGCGCGCTATCATCTTTAGGAGAGCATTTGTCTTGGCGGGAATATCCGGGGCGGACTTTAGCGCAATTGGCTATGAGCGCACGCCAAGTGCACGCGCATAAGTGCTCGCGTAATGCCTCCTTAAGGAGGGACGTTAATAGATAAACCTGGACACATATAACTGGAAGACGTGTTATCTGGCTTTATCCCGCTAATTCCGATTACTTGTAATTGCGATATAGGCCGGAATTGCAACTGCGTCTCGTTAGGGTTAACGTCATCGAGTGGCACGATTGCGATAATGGCTCGCTTTAAGGCGATATGAAAGGGTCATTCTATAAATATCGAAACGTACAAAATATAGGGTTATTTTACATACATCTAAAAATATTGATTATAATTTTCGCCAAGTCGGGTGCACCGAATCATTTGAATATTTTATATGCGATTATAGAGGTCCTAACGGAGGTCTTGAAACTCACGAAATTCCCTTTTCTTACTTCTTGTTCGGGATAAATACACTTATTTTCTTCTCGAAAAATGCAATTTCAAAACCTTTATTTGGACCTTCCCAATCACGCGTTAGAGTTGCAAATTATTTGGTACACCTGTTTTGGAAAAATCTTTGTATAAATATTATCACTCTTTCCGACCAATGATTTGATACTTGGTATAACAAAATTATGAATATAGGATAAATGTCCCGCGAAGTTGAGGCAAGTCAACTTTTCATCCTGGTTTTTTTTTTTTTTTTTTAGTACAGGATAGTGGCGAATAAAATGTATTCCCGCAGAAATCTAATGGTAATGAATATTCTCACGCTAAGAAGCTTTCACTATTCTCTTTTTTAACAGGGCGTAATATGCTGTTTGTATTATTATTTTTTTTTTCCCTCGTTAAGAGTGCCTAACGACTCCGACGGAGGGTCGGAAAAAAGAGGAAGCGAGCGGGACTCGCCTGGGAGGAAATGAGAAACCGATAAGGATCGCCGGGTATTTTTTTCCTATCCCGCGTGACAGTGTTCCGGCAAAAATCAATTCTCCCCGTCTTGCGTATCTCCTGCTACGCAGGGAAGGATTGGCAGGAAATGGCTTAATGTATATTTACTCGCACCTCTCCCGCGGGGCAACATTATTCAAGTAGAACTTAACGCCCTAATCAAGAAAATCATACAAGAACGTGTTCAGCCCTCCCTTTTTTTTTTCCCCGCTGAAAATTTTCCATAAGTCGTTCACCGCAAAACATTCTGCACGGGAGATATTAACACTAGGTTTACGGGCGTTTTTTATATACCTGTTTCTACGAGCACCCGTCAAATTGACGGGCAAACGAAAACCCGGATTTTCTTTAAAAAATCGATTTATTCAAATTAAGTCTGTATTAAACAACACTAGGCTTTACGTTTAAATAAATGATTAATGAGTAAAAAGTGCTTTTTTTAAAAATTATCACGGAAATGATTGGAATGCTCGTCCTCTCATCCTCGGAGTCAGAACTAGAAAGAATGCGCATCCTTTTCTTGCTACGACACCCTTTCAAGAAGTTTTCCTCTTCACTATCCGAAGATCCTTCTATTTCTCCACTTTCAATGCAAACTTTCACTCTCATCTTCGCCTTACACTCACTGCAACGAAGCAAATATATATGGATTGTTTATGAAATTAGCTAGTCCGTCAATTTGACGGGTTTCGTAGAGATAGGTATACTACATACAGATTTTAATAATTAGAAGGCTTAGGAAAAAATAATTGCGTGTACAAATTCTTTGGATGAAATGATTAATTTACGACACAAAAATGGTTAAAATTAATGCTACGGTTTTTTCGGTATTTCTTTTTGAAGTTTGAATTCCGTCAAATTGACGGGTCCCGTAAACCTAGTGTTAAACATTGCCCGGTCCCATTGTCTCGAGTTACTTTGCATAATCAGTATTTAGGGCGATCGAAAATAGTAAGGAGCTCTCTGGCGAATTTATTTTCCCATTTAGTAACTGGAATATTAGTCGGGGCATTTTTTATAACTAGTATTTCAAAAGCAAAGTAAGAAAAATCACTCTCAAAGAGAGCAGACACGAAGTTTTCGAAACGGCCCGTGAAAATGGAAACCAGAAGAGGGTGGCCTAACCCGAGAGTAGATTTCTATGAATTGTCGAGGATAAATGGAGGGACGTGTACATAGACGGAATACGAACGAGCGGGATGAATGTCTGCGTTCGCGGCCTAGCTTCGTGCGTGGGGCAGAGAGACGTACAGCGGTGGAGACGAATGCCCTCTCTGTAGATAGGGTGACGGCGATGCACGACGGGAAGGCATTCATGTCCGTCAATGTACAAGTAGGAACAGCTGCCGTTCTCGAAACGTTCGAACGGATGATCCCAGGGCCGAGAGACGAGGGAAGACGCTTTATTGGTTTAGGGTGGTTTTAAAGCCTGGGACGACTATATTTTATTCCGTCAGTACCCCCGCCTCGTTCACTATATACCCATAAATTTGTCGAATAGTCGCTAGGATCTTAAACTCGACCTCGCGTCCACCGAACAAGTATCCCCGTGTTCCTTATGACGGACACTTCGCGTCATAAAAGCGACGACGATCATTTAATTGCCGTTAAAACCTCGCAAAAAAAATCCTCCCTCTCTATCTCTTCCAGAAATGCATTGCTCACGCTGAGAGAAAAAAATAAAAGGACAATTCATGTAACCAAAAAAGTATTACTTTGAATAGTACACAGTTAAACAAAGGTATGATAACTTTATGACGTTTCTCTTGGAAGTTTTATTCAGACATGTGTACTAATTTTATAACATATTTTCAAATTTTGCAATATTTTCAAAGAAATGCATTGCTCACGCTGAGAGAAAAAAAAAAGGACAATTCATGTAACCAAAAAAGTATTGCTTTGAATAGTACACAGTTAAACAAAGGTATGATAACTTTATGACGTTTCTCTTGGAAGTTTTATTCAGACATGGTGTACTAATTTTATAACATATTTTCAAATTTTGCAATATTTTCAAAGAAATGCATTGCTCACGCTGAGAGAAAAAAAAAGGACAATTCATGTAACCAAAAAAGTATTACTTTGAATAGTACACAGTTAAATAAAAGTATGATAACTTTATAACGTTTCTCTTGGAAGTTTTATTCAGACATGTGTACTAATTTTATAACATATTTTGAAATTCTCCTCCGCCACTTCAGAAAATTACAACGCGATGTTATAAAATTGTAAATTTACTTAGAACTTTTATAATAGATGTATATTAATTCACTGTTAAGACATCGAATTTACAATTTCACTGCGACCCCACGTACCAAAGGCGTATGAATTTTATGAATTTCTTAAACAGTGTACCAAGGAAATATCCGGTTAATTCAAAGAATAATTATTTCATACAATTAAACTCTAATAAATTGTCGTCATTTCGGGAAGATATATTTGGGTAATTCGAAGAATCATTGTTTCCCACAAATATACTGCAATTTTAATGCCCTCTACTGTATATGTCGGGGTTAACGAGGGTAAGGAAAGTGCACAACGGGACTCGGATTAGGGTAGGTCAGTAAACACGAAATCGCGAAGCGAGGCATTACCGTCTCCTGGAATGCCTCGTAAAGCCGGGAAACGATCCCGAGGCAGTTTTTCGGGAAATTTCCGAGTTTACCTTCGAATTCAAGGGTGCAAAAGGGAACAATGCTTCGACAGGAGGAGGAAAAAGTAAAAGCCTTAAGTAAGTTTCCCGGTAATTCGCGTAAAGATCCATTGCCGTCAACCGAACGGTCGAATTTAATAACATCATACGTAGTACGGAAGTTTCATTAGATGTACCATAAGTCGAATACAATTGTGAATGAATTCCCGATAAAATTACCCCGAGAGAAAAAGAAAAACGAACCACAGAAATATTTCGATAATTCGAAGAATAATTATTTCACTCAAGTAAACTGGAATAAATTATAACAATTTATTTCTGTTTATCCCGCTGAAATAATTATTCTTTGAATTAACGAGATGTTTCCTTGGTTCTATGAATGACTTCCTCTCGGTGCATAAACTCACCTAGAAATTCACGATAAATATGTATTAATTCAAATGTACGTTTACACAATCTTGTGCATTGAACATGTATACGTTTTCTTAACATTTAAGAATAATGTTTGCGCTTAACTTCGCTCGTTTTATGGCTGATGTCCTGACACTTAATCCCTTTTCATAGTGCATAAAATGCAGGAGTGTCAGAGATCTCGTGACAAAGTGACGTTTGGTTTTAGCGTCAAACTGTCGCTAATGAAAAGGAACCTTTAGTCGTCCTAGAAGTAGAAGAGACTTCCATTGTGAGGAGAGCTTAAGCCTTAGCTGAGTCATTCCTTGAGAAATCGGCCGTCCGAGTTATAAGCGAGACAGGATTCACTCCTTCGGCTCCTTTTTTTTTTTTTTTTCGAAAAACCAGTTTCGAGACTCGATTCGACTTTCTACTGTTTTTTTTCCCGCCATCTTGCCCGTCTCCTTTTCGCGGCTTTTGCGGCCCTCTCGCTGTCTCTCCCTCGATTTTCACGGATTTTTTCTAAACGCAGACGACGTCCGAAGCCTCTCTTAGGGAATTAAGGTGGTACGAAAGTGCCACCGGAAGGGTTAACTTGTACATGACACTTTTCTCCGAACTGGGTGCACTAAATCCTCTCAAACTTAACCACGTGAATGTGAAAGCCCTAAGCAAGGTCTCGACACCCATGAATTTTCATTTTCATACAAAATTCAATAGTTATTTAGAAAAGAAAATTAAAAAAAGAATTTCATGAGAAGAGTTTCCTGAACGATTGATGCCACTTTCATGACACCTTAAGGGATACTTATTTCGGGCATCAAGTTCCGTCATTATCGAGTTAATTTCCCTGTTTAAACATAACACTTTTAGAAAAANTCCTCTCAAACTTAACCACGTGAATGTGAAAGCCCTAAGCAAGGTCTCGACACCCATGAATTTTCATTTTCATACAAAATTCAATAGTTATTTAGAAAAGAAAATTAAAAAAAGAATTTCATGAGAAGAGTTTCCTGAACGATTGATGCCACTTTCATGACACCTTAAGGGATACTTATTTCGGGCATCAAGTTCCGTCATTATCGAGTTAATTTCCCTGTTTAAACATAACACTTTTAGAAAAACGTATACTATAAGGCTCAAGGATAAATTTTTCATGAATTTGTTCAGCTCACCTCAGACCGACTTGGAGGAAATTCGATTTTCGCCATCTTCCATTTTCCGTCTGAATTTCAATCTCGGATGATAGTTTCCTAACCTCAAATCGCATTCGCCAGCCGAGCTCGACCAGGAATTTTCCGAAACAATGGAAGCACGTTTACGTCGAGAAACTCTGTAGAGTTCCTCGCCAAATACATTTGAGCGATAACCTAGTTCACTTTAACACTAGTAACGACCACTTTTGGGAAAACAGACGTACACTTTAGCGATTCATTTTCCGAACCCAATCACCCGCGTAATCCATTTAGTCGAGGCAGTTGCAGCATTGTCACGAATTTCCTTTTCCCTCGCAACAGTAGATATCCAAAATATGAGACAGGATCCAGGCAGAATTTTCGAAAAATGGAGGCGTCAGGAGGACTCCGAAATTTTGTCCACCTTAGGATATTTATACATTCCTAATTTAATTCCATCGATCACATTCGATAGCATTTCTTATTGAAATTAATTTAGTGAATATTACGTTCGATATTCACTTGCAGAAATTTTCTTTAAGAGGTCTGGACGGACCGAACTTGCACGTCGGTTCATTTTTAGGTTGAAAATAATGTCGGAGTGTTTAGCTTGGAAATGTTGGTGTCATAATTAATAGCGAATTTCCAGGTGGAGCAGCTTCGCTCCTGCGACTTCCTGTTTTCGCACCTGCGGTTTCGCCCTTGATGGAAATCCTTAGGAAAGGCATTCCTATGTCTACGGCACTTATGATCGGACCGTGGGAAGCCTTCGATCTTAAGAAGCAAAAAAAATGCTACAGGGCACGATCTTAATTTCACATCAATTTTACAAGGTTTAATAAAATTCTATCCAACCGCTTGAGAAGTTGACGACATCCGTTCACGATGAAAACGTCCAGAAAATCAATTCCCACTCTTCCAGCATTTTAAAAAAGTTCCTTAACCCCCATCACAGAATGGTGAATCCCAGTAGATCCAAAAGCGAAGCCAGGACTCCTAACCTCCAAACACGACCAGGCAATCCCACAGTGTATAACCTTAATTTCCGATTATTTTTACCGGGTTACTTGGAGGATCGAAAGAAACTTAATACCCATCATGGCGTAAAAGTGTCCATCACCCATAATAGTCTCCACATTCATTACCATGAATCCCAGTAGATCCAAAAGCGAAGCCAGGACTCCTCCTAACCTCCAAACACGACCACGCACTCCCACTGTATATAACCTTAATTTCCGATTATTTTTACCGGGTTACTTGGAGGATCGAATGAAACTCGACTCGGTCACTCGATGTTTTCCGGGTTTTTGAGGTTAGGGCAACCGAGGGAAATTTGGTGCCGGAGTGACCGAGGAACACGTCGGGGCACGGACCTCGTCGAGGACTGAAACGAAGCTCGAATCGTAGGGGCTCTTCGGGTTCGTTGGAGGGGTGGCGATGAGCGAGAGGGTCTGGTCTATCCCGGGTCCCGTAGGACGGTTCCCTTCCCCGTTCTCCCGGGAACGAGGACTTCCCGGTTAGGCTGCCAGCCTGCCATGAGGACTTCAGGTAGCGAGCTACAGTCCGCAAGCCTTAAGGGGCGCACCTGGGCCCACGTGGCGAGGGGCCCGACCTTCGAACCTCCCCACCTTCCACCTCGAGTTGGAAAATCAATTTTCACGTGAATTTTTCTTTTCCATATGGGAATTATAACCCTCGGCTCGTGTCGCCGTTTTCGATCAACCCTTCTATTCATTGGTCGTCCTCGAAAAAACAAGTAGTGGAAAAAAAGACCTTCGAACCTCTCCACCTCGAGTTCCAAAATCACGTGAATTTTTCCTACTATTTGAGGAAGCATTTCTTTGGTTCAATGAAATTTCTTTCTCGGTGCAAGACATAGGGCCAGTTGGACCGACCGTGATTAGGGTGAAATTTCTTAACGTCCGATAATCATCCGAAGTCATACGATTAACTTTAAACACGCGTTAAGGTGAAGTGAAACACCCTTCAAATCAGTCGATTCGAATACAACACTTTTTTTTAAGGGTATTAGACCAAAATGTCCGAAACTTTGACACATTACTCCTGATCATCTAAGAATTGTCCTGACACATTCAAAATTTAGATTTTTGAAAAGAATTTTTTAACTCAGTCCAGACCAGAACCAAAATGGCGTCGAGCTCTCATATTTCGATCAGTATATAATTATCGAAGGCTCTGATATGAGAATCGAAAGGGTCAGGACAATTTTACGACAATTTAGAACACTCTGGTAATCG
>NW_019395062.1:0-41686 GCF_000612105.2 Orussus abietinus | reverse complement strand
CAGGAACGACAATTACTTCTAAAATTGTTGCACCTTTAATCGTGGCTCATGCTCCAGCCAGGGCCCAAATTCAAAATATTTTTAATTTTAATGGTTGATATGGTTGTAATATTTGCGAAATACGAACTAAAAGATGTCCAGAAGTAGAAGGGAAAAAAGTCTACCGTGTGTATCCTGCTACTGTGAACAGTTCATTGAGAACTGGAGAACGAATGCAAAAACAAGCTCGGAAAATACTTAAATCAAAAAAAGTCCATATAAGAGGAGTGAAAGGATATTCTATAATATTGTTACGTCTGAGAGGGAAGAAATGAATTGATTATTTTTATGAAGTAGATAAAGATGATTTTATTTCACTCTATGGTTATAACAATTGCCTTGAAGTTTCTGGGGTCCCCTGGTACCAACGCCTGGGCGTTATAGTCGCTAGATTTGGGAATGTCTATAGGGATAAGTTCCCAATTGGGGGTACGGACTTTGACACTCGTGAGTCGATGAGGTTTGGATCGAGGATCTGTCCTCGAAGTGGAGGTTTTGAGGAGCGCCCTAATGATTTCGAGGTGCTCCGGAGAAATTGATAAAACCCTCTCTGGAGGTGAAGGGGGTGCTGCCGGGGGTTGCTCTTGGGCCTTTTTCCTCGATCCTCCGTGTAGACGCCTACGGGTTGTAAATTTAGGCCTACCCTCTGCCGTGGCGAAAGTTACCAGGAGTTGGTATTTTCTCCCGGATCGTCTGACCATCTGCATGTTAGATAATATAAGGCTTAATACTAATACGATTGTAATATATAAATTAGAGGGGAAACTAGGCCAAGGCCCGGACTCCTTTTGGAGGATAATAGGAATTAGATGTAGAGGGGAAGCTAGACCAAGCCCCGCGCCCTCTAATATCAAAGTAAGACTAAGATTTAGAGGGGAAGCTAGACCAAGCTCCGCGCCCTCTTATATCAAGGAGATAGTAGGAGTTAGATATAGAGGGGAAGCTAGACCAAGCCCCGCGCCCTCTTATATGAAGGAGATAGTAGGAGTTAGATATAGAGGGGAAGCTAGACCAAGCCCCGCGCCCTCTTATATCGAAGGAATTGGATATTGTTGTTGTTTCTCCTTTCAAAAGGGAGAAGAAAAGAAAAAGTTCGTATAAGTGTGAATGATTGATTTATTAAAACATAGAAAAAATATAGTACCTTGAATAATCAGAAGACTGGTTGTTCTTCCTCGCTCGTACTTGTAAAGAGACTAAAACTCTGCGAAACGCTCGTCGTCTATCGATAAATTGTCACTGAACTCAACTGAACACACAAAGTGAGGGTGCATAGGTGCATCCCTTTTTATACTGTTCCTAAACTGCATTGTCTCAAACTCTTAGTAGAGGGAGGACACTGCCCTCAACTTAACATTATTCACTTCTATAAGTTTTCTTACTTGTGTTAACAATGTAGGGTCGAAGCCCTAAGTTGGGCTACCACTGGCCCGGGCCATCGTTGTCCTAGAGGATTAAGAACAAGAAATTCTCGTTCTTATCACCTTTCGCATGGTGACGGTTACCTATTTTGAGCACGTTGCTAACACGTGTTCGGTAGAAAATTGACAGACGAGCGAGGACGATATAACACGATATTAGTAACATAGTATTTGAGAAAAGTAATAATTACGACGCTTAACTTAATTAATATATGTAGTTGGAGGGGTGACGTTACGTGGGACGTAACAATATCCTGTTTACCTTTAATTGATCTCGGAACATGCGTTTTACCAGAGTACATGCATTCTGTACTTCTTGGTGTTGTAAGACAATTTATTCAACTATGGTTTACAAAAGCAGGCCCTTGGAATGTTAAAAAATTTAGCACAGAAGTAGATAATTTTTTAATAAACATTCGACCTCTTCGGTCATTTAACCGATTTCCGAGAGCTATAACACAATTTCAATTTTATAACGCATCGGAATTCTATAATTGGCTCTTATATTATGCTCTTGCAGCACTTGTTGCTTATTTACCACATAAATATCTTCAACATTGGATCCTTCTGGTCATAGCATTGTTCAACTTACTTCAAGAACGTATCGCTATAAAACCAGATCTTCAACAAGCAGGCGAATTACTAAAATTGTTTGTAAAAGAAATTCTAAAGCTGTACAGCAAAAAGAGAATTAACGTACAACATTCACCAACTGTTACATCTTGTGTTGTGTGTAAAACGGTGGGTCCTTTGTGGGCTACGTTAGCCTTTCCATTTGAAAATTATAATGGATTTAATGCTAACTGCGTTCATGGTAAGAAGCACTTGGGTCAAGAAATTGTTAACAATTTAATTATTGCTGAAGGTATACAGGTATTAAAAAACCGTGTTTATGAACATGAAATCACTGAAAGGGCCCGTGAATTAAAAAATTATCAACTCCTGGGTAAAAAAGTAACTACTGAACTTGACGATATTCAACGCGAACGAGAATTATTTTTATTTAAAGGTCTGGGACTTTCAAAGTGTGGATATTTATGCTCGAGCGAAAATCAATAACGAAATTTACACTTCAGATATATATAAAATAACAAAGTATAATAATTCCATAGTACTAATAAATACGAATGAACTGTAGTATTTATGGATATATTAAATATTTTGTTGAAATTCAAATCGAGTTGTGCTTCATGCTTCAATGCATTACTGTTCAACACACTAAAATGTTTTACCACGAAAAAACAAAAGCGAATGTAAAACACATAATACCCGTAGCAGAAAATGGTGAATGTTTCTTGATCAAACTAAAGGATATAATATCGCTTTTTCAAGTTTTCAGAGTTGGCGACTACATATGGAAAAAAACCAAATACAGTTAAACAAACATGGTAAATTAGTAATGTCATATAATGTAAAATACATGTTTTATACATTTTATATTTTGTGGCTAATAAGTTGCGATTTATATTTGAATCGTTAGAATTTGATAGTTGTTACCGGGAGGTAGATACCGAATTCTATTGTGAGTTAGTAATTTGGAATAGGGTTCGAAATAGAGTGATGAAAGAGTAAAAAAGTGCAAGAATGGAAGAGTGGAACTCTTCAAAGAGGACCTGTACCTTGGCTTCGCAGAGGCTTTTACTTCCGATGACGTCTCTCCTACGTCCTGCCGGTTGCGATGAACTGCACGTGAACGCCTTCAAACCGGGGCGTGCCCTAGGGTTGGAGCTTCCTAAGATTCTCCCGCTAGTCCAGAGTTCGCAGCGCCGTCGTTCTTTTCACTGTTGGCTCGTGGATGTCGGACTACCGAAACGCATAACTGTTACTACGGTACGGTCAACTCTTCAGAGAGCTCCAGCCTCGTTCCTGAGACTGCTGCTACTATATTACTGCGCTCGTGACTACTTTTCGGCACTGCTTTATGCTATTTGTATTTTTGCGGTCTACCAGACTCTACATTTTTAATTGCAAATCCCCATTTGCAATCTACAATATTTTTATTCATAGGTATTGGAACTAAATCCCAGGTTTCATTTGTTATCAACGAATTAATTTCGTCTTGGATAGCCCTCTCCCATTTAGGTTTATCATCACGTGTTTGAATTTCTCCAAACGAAGTTGGTACTTTATAAAACAGTGACGGAGCACACAAGAGGTAGTCGTTCGGTGCTTCAGTTTCGTCATACGAAATAAGAGGTCTCTGTTTGATTCTCTCACTTCGTCTTACATGGATTATTTCATCCCTTCCATTGTCATTATTTTTCGTTAATAACTTATTGGGCGTGTTGATTTCATTTACTATTACTTTTTCATCTATCGGCCGGTACTGATTCAATATATCTAATTTCTCAATATCAGATTTATTATTAACATAACTATCTCATTTCTCCATATCAGATTTAGTACTCTTATCAGGCTGAGATGTTAAGTAATTTACCTCATCAATAATTACATCTCTAACTACCATACATTTTTCAGTATTTACATCCCAAACTTTATATCCGTTTGATTCAAAACCTACCAATATTCCATTCCAGGATTTTTCATCAAATTTCCTTTTTTTAATTTTATTGTGGATATAAACCGTTGATTCAAAAATCTTTAAATACTTTAAAGTAGGCTTTTTACCATGCCACAATTCAAATTGTGATTTGTCTATTTTAATACCTTTTGTTGGAGTCAGGTTAATTGAGTATGTAGCAGTTAACACTGCCTCGCCCCAGAATTCCTTACCTAAACTTACACCATTTATCATTGCTCTACCTTTTTCAGTTATTGTTCTATTCATGCGTTCAGCGACGCCATTCAATTGAGGAGTATATGGTAAGATCAAATGGTAGCTTATACCTATCTTTACACAAAATTCTTTCATTTCGTTTGATAAATACTCTCTACCATTATCACAGTACAAATTTACAATTTTTAAATTAAAATGAGCTTCACTCTTAGCAACATAATCTTTAAACACTGAGTAAACATCAGATTTAGGTGTAATTAAATACGTAACAGTATAGTGCATGCGTTGATCAATAAAAGAAACAAAATAATTTGTATTATTAACTGTCGTTGGAGTGATTGGACCACACACGTCCGTGTGAACGATAAAAAAAGACCTTTTTATGTGTCTTTTATTTTTCTCTTTCTTAAATGGTAATCGAGCTTGTTTACCATTTATACAATCCTCACATAAATCGTTATTCGGAATGACTCCATCAAGATGGCTTATATCATAAATCATTTGTTTATTTAGTAGTTCCGAAATTTCGAATTACTCATATGCCCAAGGCGCTGATGCCACAAATTGTAGTTATTTTTATTTACATTATATACTACTTTAGCATTATTGGAATTTACTCTCTGTACAACGTTAAACTCAATGGCCACTAAATTATTTGAAGACTTACCATACATCACCAATTTACCATTTTTGCTTATGTGAACTCTTTTCTCATAAAAAATAATCACCATTCCCGACTGTTGTAATTTCCTTACTGATAACAAATTATAAGGAACGTCAGGGCTATAGTGGACGTCCTTTAGTACTGCTTGGAATCCTAGGTTTCTAGTCACATCAATGTTTCCCATGTTTGTAGCCGTTATATACTGTCCAGTCTTTGCTGTTGAGATTTTCATTGGTGGATATAATTCAGTTACATTTGAGAATAACTTGTCATTATTAATGAGATGATGAGATGCTCCAGAATCCAGTTGAAATTGTAATTTTCCATTTTCCTTGTTCCGATAATTTCTTGTCATGAAGGCCATGCCTGATCTGTTACTATTAGTCTCCATTGGCATTGTTACCACCGTGTGAGCTGCTGCATTGTTATTTTGTTTAGCCTTGTATTTCGCACATTTCTTTAAAAAAAAAATAACAGTCCTTTTGTTTGTGACCTGACCGTCCACAATGATAACACTTGAAAATCATCGAGTTTTCGTTTGAGTTGAACCTCGATGAGAAATGAGAGCTTCTGCCTCTTCTATTTACACCTCTTCGATGGTTTCCTTGTCCTCTCAAATTATAATAATTGTTATTATTAGTGGCATGTTGAGTTTCATTTTTCTCAGCTTGTAAAACTTTGAGACTTGTATCCACACCAGCGTTTTTTTATTTTTCTCTCATGATCTAATAACCTTGATTCTACAAAATCCAGGGTGAGTTGATCTTCAGTTATTGTTTCAATCACAGTAGCCACAGTCTCATAAGTAGATGATAAAGGGGTCAACAGACATGACACCTTTTGAGCTTCAGAAACTTGTACACCAGAAGCTGTCAGTTCAATTATCAAATCATCAAATGCTTCAAGATGATCATTCAATGTGGTTTCATTTTTCATTTTCAATCTGCTCAACCGATTACGAACTGGCACTTCAGTAGACGCATTCTTTCTTTTATGAACAGAATCCAAATTTTGTAAGATTGACTTTGCAGTAGACCCCTGTGTTTCATACGTAATCCTTTGCGATCCTATGTCGAGTGTGACTCGACATCGCTTTTCGTTCGGGCGCGTCCTATATCGAGTGTTACTCGACATCGCTTTTCGTTCTGACGCGTCCTATGTCGAGTGTGACTCGACATCACTTTGTGTTCTGCCACGTCTTATGTCGAGTGTGGCTCGACATCGCTTTGTGTTCTGCCGCATTCTGTATCAAGTTTCACCCGACTATGTCTCAATCTTAATCTAAATGAGATAAGATAAGAGCTACAGTGTAGCATATCTGAAATAGGCCATACATCTGGAAATTAAGGGCTTAATTTTAGTCTTTTCAAACCCATCACAGTTCGTGTACAGTTCGAAGTCGTAGCACAACTAGAAAGCATTTTCAAATCCTACATTTCTATAAAATAATTTTTTTTGTAAAGAATATGGCTAAACGACAGAGTCAACGTACAACAGTGCGTGATAATGAATTTGAAAGTGATGATAGTGATTGTTTGGGCGACATAGAAGAACAATTTCAAAGAATATGTGCATCTGAAATCGAAAGTAGTGAAGATTCAGAGGACGTGGTTACATTCAGGCGAAGCAGACGTATAAACAGAATTGATGATACATCTGAAAATAATAATGAAACGGACCAAAACAGCGATTGGCAAAATGTCACTGAAAACGACACCTATTTCAGTTCCGTCGAATTTTCTACGGGAGACAAGATACAAGAGCCACAAGTTCCGAGTGATTACAATACGTCTCTGCAGTTTTTTTCATTATTTTTTACGGATGAGCTTGTTAGTAAAATAGCGGCAGAAACAAATTTATATGCTCAAAAAATAATTGGCTGCTACGTAGACACCCTCCGTACCCTAACGTAGAGAAAACCCATTTTCCGATCACCAGAGCTGGCCATGGAAATCTGAATACAGAAACGCGATTAGGAAACTCTTGCGAAAGGATCCAACAAGTTCATCGGCCAAACGGTTCCAAAAGTCATCGATCGTCCCGGGGCGAACAACCTGATGACTATGCAACACGTCAGCACGACCCAGAAACGCCACCCTCACCTGGGCCCTAGGAAACCCTCACCAATTGGAACACCCTGCTAATAAAATCAGTAGTCAGATCGAGACGGCATGTCAGTCATAGTGTCAGAAGTCACACGTGTTTAGTAAAGAATCATATCACCGGTCACCCTCAACAAACTCTGAGTGGAGCTCCTGGTCCCCGGTATTCCGTTCCTAGCGAGTCAGAGATCGAGACCGCCGGACTCCCTGTCGAGGACCACTATCCTCCGAGCTGCAGTAGTGCCACCCGGTACTCCAGCGATCTAACCACCGAGTCAGGATCAGACGGCTGCACTGCGACTTCTGTTGGACGGAAGACTTCTAGGAGATCTCCAACCCAAGGGCACGCCACGGGATGGACGTGTTCACGCACAGTTATCTGGCTGGGGCGATCAAAAGAGACTGTCACCGAATCCGGTCGCTGATCAAGCCAAGTAGAGAATCTTTCGCAAGCTCGACTCATCCTCATTTCATTTTAGATTATTTCTTAACCCCTCATTTCCCACCCAATTCAAACCATTATCGCGATTTCCATGCCCTGCTCCGGTCAACCGGATAGATTATGAACCCATCAACTTCCGTCAAACAGCTGAGCTCGAAATCGCAGCATCACGAGACAGAATCACGTGTAGATCGCCATTAAGCAGTAAAGAATTCCCGCATCAGCACTCCGGCATCCAGTAACCTACCGCCGCTAAAGCGCGCTATCGCGACACCCGAACCGCCGGGACGTGGAAGTATAATAACCCAGAGAAAATTAGGTCAAGGCACCTCGGGTGCCCCTCCCAACTGATTGTAATTTAGACCTCACAGACGAATAAATGCAACTCTCATAGTACACTAGCCACACTGCCATTCGTTCGAACCCCTTCTTTATCCTCACTCCCTTAGATCTCACCAGAGGAATTGATCTAGCCGCTCGGACCAATCTCCTTACAGAATTAAAATACTCGTTACGCGCAAGATTCGGATAATCTTCATCCGAATCACCCCGGCCTCGCATCCGCTCGGCCGCCCATTGAAAGATGGTATGTTTGTTCTGTCCTTCGACTTGTTCATTTTCTTCCTTTTTGCTTTACACTTGAGTTCACATAATGTCACTTTAAAGATATTTAAATCTAATTTTTACAAACACACAGTCAATTGCACAATGTAATCCGGGCCCATAACCTGATGGAAATGGGATAATGAATTATCCAATATCAAAGTTGATTTGAATTCTTTAATTTAATTTCATCTTGAGTTTTTTTACGAGGAAGAACCATTTATACAGTACGATCTTCTCCAGGACACTAGCAACGCAAGTTGTTGATTGTCATCGGCTATATACAAAAGAACCCTTGGTCCTTTCACTGTCTAAATCCTATGTTTATGTTTATGTGACACCGATATTCTCTGCGTCGATTTGTTTTTGAACCCAGTGTGTGGTCTCACTTATATGCTAGTGTATACTATCAGAGAATAGGAACTGACAAATTCCATTAAATAATCCAATAGATTTGTACAAGATTGTTGTCCTCATGCACGAATCCAGCATTTGATGATCAAGGAAAGATAAGGCACAAAAAGAAACCAATCGAGAGCACAGAATATACGACTGCGTCTGTAGTGGACTAAAGACAGATGTCCACGTTCTAAATATAAATAGATCCTATTTGCTTGGGCTGCTGTCCGCAGACACACGTCCCGAACGGTAAACATGCTTGGGCTGCTGTCCACAGACACGCGTCCAGAACGGTAAAAATGTTTGGACTGCTGTTTGCAGACAGCCGCCCGCAAAAGGTTAATAATATTTAGTTCTGCACCTGTATCTAACATAAGGGTTGCGTTGCGAGTGAATTCGTTGGAATTTATTTTAATTACAGGAGGTTTTTGAATTGCGGATGCATTAATTATTGCGATTCCGGGGTTGCAATACTTTCCATCGTGATAGGACGCACTCCTGGGGTTTGCTCCCGATTGGCGTCCGACGGCCGGGGGTGCTGGAGTTTTCCTGTTTGAGTTTCGATGATCTTGTTCTTAAAGAATTTTGTTGCTGCATTCGCGCTTTCGACATTCCTCGATGATATGCCCGATATTTTTGCAGTATCTGCATTGCTTTTGTTGAGTTCCGATTTGATTATTATTAACGGTAGTTTGCATTTGACGTGACTTCAAATAACTTTCTGATTCGAGGTGTCCATTTTTGTGGCAAAATGTACATTGCTCGAATTGATTTGGCGGAGTTCTATATTCTGAGGGTCCGCGATTTTTACTCCGGCATTCTGATTGGATATGGCCAAATTTATGGCAATATGTTGTTACGGGGCGGCCGAGCGGATGCGAGGCCGGGGTAATTCGGATGGAGATTACCCAAATTTTACGCGTAACGTTTGTTTTGCGTTCGTGAGGAAATTGATCCGAGCGGCTAGATCAATTCCTCTGGTGGGATCTAGGAGAGTGAGGGATAAAAAGGGGGTTCAAACGAAAGGCTAGGTGGCAATAAGATTGGTGTTTTTATTATTTTTATTATTCGCGAGGTCTGAACTACAGTCAGCTGTGAAGAGCATCAGAGGTGCGTTGACCTAATTTCGCTAGGTTAGTATACTTCCGCGTCGCGGTCGTTCGGGTGTCGCGATAGCGCGCTTTAGCGGCGGCAGTTCACCGGACGCCGGAGTGCTGACGCGGGAATTCTTGATATGTTAATGGTGGTCTGCGCGTGATTCTATCTCGCGATGCTGAGATTNAAACTAGAATGAAAATGAGGATGGATCGAGCTTGCGATGGATCCTCTACCTGGCTTGTTCAGCGGCCGTAATCGGTGACAGTCTCTTTTGATCGACCCGGTCGGATGACTGTGCGTGAACACCTTTGTTCCGTGACGTGCCCTAGGGTTGGAGGTCTCCTAGAAGCCTCCCGTCCAGCGGAAGTCGCAGTGCCGCTGTCTGGTCCTGGCTCGGTGGTTGGATCGCTGGAGTACCGGATGGCGCTACTGCAGCTCGCAGGATAGCGGTCCTTGACAGGGAGTCCAATGCTCCTTGCGAAAATTGCGGTTTTGAATTTTGAGGAGATTTATCGAATTCTAAAAGCTTGTCCTTTGCCTGAACTTCTTTAGTAGCTTCGATAGCAAAATTATTAACGCTACAAAAAGGATATCGTCCTTTAGGAATACGGCTCTCTATTTCAGAACGCAGTCTACGTACGAAACATTTAGCGGTATCGAAATGGAGTTGATGTTCGAATACTGATTTTTCCATCGGTTTATTTTCACCGTCGCGTTCGCGATTACAAGATTCTTTTATCTTTGATATTATTTCGTTTGTTCTATTAATATAACTTAGAGTGCTTTCGTAAGGTTTTTGTACAATATGGCTTAATTCACCTTGGCATTCAATGACAGATTGATCGGACCTGTAAAATTGAGTTAGATATTCTAGTACTTCTTCTGTGTCGAAGGATGAATAAAAAGTGCATCGACGCGCTTCACCTCGTAATTTGTTATTCAAAAGTCGAACGAGTGAACCCTTTTGGTTTTCTGGGATTACGGCTTCTGCGTCATTGCATGCCTGAGTAAATTCGTAAATAGTGATGTTCCTTCCATCAAAGATAGGAACACCTTCTAAAACTTCACGAATTGGAATGTAAGGACTTTGTACATAAGTCACTCGAGATTGATGCAGGGAATCTATGAATTCGTAATAATCGGAATCTATGCGAGTTTCTTTTTCTTGGAGCGAGTGTTCCGGGGGCACACTCTCGGTATTGAGTTTTGGGATAGTTCCGGTTTTAGAAGTTCCCTTTGGTTCCGGTTCCCTTTGGCATCAGTCCGAAAGCAGAAGATTAACCGGCGGTGGTGATATTTTGAGGCATTTTCTTTTCTGGAACGAGTTTGAGGCATATGGGAATGTGGGAATGTGTAAGGGATTCGAGATGTGTTTTCGGTTCGAGTGTTGCACCTAAGGAGGGTGCATCTGACTGATTTCCTCCAGACGCAGATGCCGTTGGTGATCTAACTGGGGAATGTTCTTACCCGCGGACGTTGAGTCGTACCTCTTGTAACGTCCATTAGGATTTATATTATCGATATATTATTTGTTAGTACAAAGCAAGATAGTGGCACGTAGAAATATTAAAGACGACTTGACAGGTATCCTACCGCTTTCACCAAAAATATCTATCTCTCCTGTTGCGTCCCGTCCTTCTTGATGATAATAGGGCGGAAATAGATTCAAGAGATTATAGGAATATGGAAAACAAAGGGAGTTAAAATTGGGGATACTGTTGAATACTCCTCGGACCAGCTCGTTTAATATAATCGGATTAATTCTACTTAGGGTTCTGGGTTACGATTGGCAAGTTGAAGAGCTGCCAGTCGAACTATATGATTGACTGCCAATTAGATTCCCAGTGGGTCAACTCGGTATGGTTCAACCACTTGTAAAGGTTTAGTTGGTGTGATTTTTATTGGGCCCTTAGGGAGAACGATTCTACTCGGGACTCCTCGTTGAAGGTCCGTTTCGTTATTGAGGTTAAGTTTTGATTGGATCGAAGGATTGGAGGGAGCTGATAAGAGAAAAGAAGGAGTGAAGTTTTGGTCGCGTGCCCTTATTAAATTGTTTTTGTACATTTGATTTTTCCCTAACCTTTTAGGCATTGAAATTTATAAATATACACTGAGTCTTTAAACCACTGCTCCTCATCGGTAATGGTAGCAACCGAGGGAAGGTAATATAATAAGGTAATAAGACTGTTTTGACTTGACTTGAAAAAGGAAAGAATCGCCCAACCACTACCCCTTATCGGTGACGGTGACAACCGTGGGAAGATAAATTTGACTCTTTCCCTAACGGCCTGAGTTTTCCTCAAATCGAAAAACCATAAACCCAATCGGTCACGGTGACAACCGATGGTAGGTAACTTCGATTCGATCAGAACGCAGGACCGTTTTTATTTAATTAGAAAGAAAAGAAAGGAGATAAAGATTTGTACGGGCCGAAGGAATAGGGGAAATTGGACGACTAAGGTGGGAAAAGGAAATGGTAAGCTGTTTGAATTCTCTAATAAAGTTTTTATTATAAACGGAATAAAACGATAGCGATATAATAGATAAAGTTTAGAAGAGAGAAAAGAAAGATATTGTAATGTTGTTTTCTTACTCTGTCTTTCTTTATTAATTCTCTTAACACGTCGAAAAACGAGATGTAACATATAATAACGATAGAGATAGCGCAATACAAATGTAATATTATTTCTTAACAAGTCGCGAAACGAAATCAACAAATATACGATAGGGCTAGCGAAATACAGATGCTCACTTAAATGAGAAATTTTACGAATCAGAAAAGATAAGTGTCTCTAAATTTGACTGGCCTCAATCCAGGGGATTCACTGCACTCGATGCGGGCGAGAAAGTTGTGTATCCCGTCGCAGGGGGATGAAAGGGTGGTCACGTATGGGCAGCGACAAACGTCCTTCTCTTATGCTCCATCCTGGAACCCTTGGACGGCTCAGTCCTTCCTAACGATGCGCACTGGACGAAGGTTGTTGGCAGAGAGAGCGAACGCTGGCCTTCCGATATCACCGAAATCGTAGCACCGGAGAAATTACTCGGACAACCCGGTAGAGGCCTCACAGATTGGTTACATGCAATTGCGCGAATATTCAAACATGAAAATTATGCTACAATATTAATGGTTAAAAAAAAATCGTGTAAAGTTAATTAAACTACAAATATATAAGTTTAATTAGGGAAACAAAATTTAAGCGTACCTGGATTTAATGTAATCCACCAATTGTAAGAGACTGCTCTCGTTTAAATAGACACTCACGTCAGTGAAACTTGATTTTGAAAAAAACTAGATGATCTCTCGGACGTACTCGCACGGACTCGACTGAACTCGCGCTCTTGAGACATGAGCCCTTTTAAAAGGGTTAGTCTTTCCTTTCGGTGACCTAATCGATGGAGTGAGATTTTAAGACGTCCAAACATCGGTATATTTAGTTTGATAATCGATCGATTTGTCATGCTGTCTAAGCTGATATCAGTATGTCGTCTTCCGGTTTCCCTTTACAGTTTATAAGATCTTAGCCTGAATACGCGTGACGCTCGTGATTCTTGCTCCAACGCGTGATAATAAAACCCATTAGTACTTACAGATAGAGATCATCTATCGGGTGGGTTACGTGGGACGTAACAATCTACCTTAGGGTTTACATATTAATGCAGTAAAATTTGAAATTAATCGATACACCCAATTTGGAGAATACTTTCACGAACGTTTTGATCTCTTCATATATATAGGCTGACCCTATCATATCACTTTAAATTCAGCAACGAAGTTTGTATGTGCTATATTAACGGTTTTATTTTTAGCAGAAAATTGGTTATATTTAACAAATACGTTTTCTCAATGTCTGCACTAATTGCTTGTTCCATTTCTGTGCCTTTCTCTGTGATGTGTGACTTTATCAAATTTAATAATTATTGAAAACACGCGTCGTTCATTCTCAGATCGTTAAGTAAACCCGCAATACTTGATTCTCGATATTCTCATGTAAAATTCAAATAAGACAACTTGTTACGTTTTTGCAGCCTCGTCTTTAGTCAAATCTTTTTTCTGTTCTTGTTCTCATTACACAACAAGACCATCATTGCTGCACATTCTTTTCGTAACATATTTACGGAACTGTCAATGAAAAACTGATCGTGTGTAATGAGAATAATAAAACTGTCCGCACTGAGAGAAAAATCTGGTTAAATTGATTATTTTTGAACTAGTTTTCATAGTTCAAAAAGTACCCGGATACTCTTTATGGATAAATGAATTTTTTTGTCTGAACTAGGAAGTCTAACAACGGTTACTATATTTGTTTACTATTTCGAAGTAGTAAAATGAACTATTGTACGTTTACTGTACTTTTCTACAACGAATAACAAAACTTTTTACTATTTACGTAGTAAAATTTCACTTTATTATTATTAACGTAACTGATATATCATCGTATATTTTTCATGCCCAGATAGTATTAACTGTTATGAATAGTTCTGTTAATCATTAAATCGTTCCAAAATAATTTGGTTTAGTTTTTAACGTTTATTAATCTTATGCTTGACCTGTTGATATTCTCGTATGTCTAAACCGGGTACACATCAGAGCGTGAACGCATATGAGGCAAAGCGAACATACGAGTGTGGGCAATCAATCGAAGTGTGGCAAACTGCCTTGGATCATTCGACACACTATCTTATGCTATTTGAATGCCATTCGTCAAGATGTCCGTTCATTGCCTCGAACGATTTTATTTGTTCCCGATTACGCATTCATATTCAGATGTGTACCCAGCTTTAGCGTCAGTTAGGGATAAAGTAGTATCTTATATGCAGACGAGCAATCCGAATCATTTGCGAGAAAACTTTGTCATCTATCGGTGCTATCGAAACTAACTTGAACAAAGTTTTTAGTAACGTTCAGTACTAATTGGAAGCTGATTGAACCAAACCTCAATGGTAAATGGTTGTACTAGTAATATTGTTACAATAAATAAACTCTACTGTACTGTAAATAACAACATCTTGCAATGAGAGTTGATAATATTTAAAAGGTAACCTAATAATTTCAAAATGATAAAAGACTACTATAAATACTGTTACCGTTGCTATAAAATTCGTATAAAAAGCCAGTAGCATGCTGAACCCTTAAAAAATATTTGCAGCTATCAATTTATTGTAAATCAAACCATAGAATGCGTTCCTTTAACAAAAATGACTTTAATATTGTCAAATTGTTCACTGTACCAGCTCTTTTTCTTTAAGTGCGGTACATTTCCTATTCGGCATAAAATTGCGAACTAGAATAAGGAAAACGGACTGTGCATATGTAGGTATTGAGTAGACATAACAGCTATTCAGCCGGTTGGACAGTTTTCGGACTGCCAACAAACTGATCATGTATGAGTACCTATAGATAATTCATGTTGGAAACTAGTCTTATATCAAGGTTAGTTAATTCGTTCATAATTATTTCATTTGGAATGATTGGGGAAATGTTAATCAAATTATTTTCTTTAGCCGTGTCATGAGGGGTCTAATTTCTAAGATATGATTATTGATTGATGTTCTTTTATGTTTACTATTGAGGTCCTCAACTACGTCTTTCTTGGCAGGAAAACACAGATTCTTTAATTATGTATTTTGGAGGCGAAACTTATTTCTTTAGAGTTAACCAAAGTCCTTAGTTTGCTAATATAGTCCTTGATTGTTAGTCCTTCACGGGTTTCAATGATAAGCGATTGGTCTTTTGTAGAATTCGATTCGTATGAGGCAACTTTTGCATATGTGTGGTATTTGAGTTGCCGTTTTTAGGTTAATTTTTGTTATTAGAAGGAGGATTATTCTGATTTAGAATTGTGTAGAAATGCAAAAAAGCATCCCTTCTCTTCTTTACAACTTATTATCACGTTTATCTTGAATTTGTACAGCCACTATCAATAGATGCGAATACTGTTTACAGAAAAAAATCACTCTCGATCGCATGCACTTAATTAGAGACAACTTTCGGATCGACGGCTAAATCAAGACTGATTCGTGAATTATGAAGTGTGCAAGTTTCCAAATTTCGTAGACTAATGTAACAAATTTCGCCGACTATTCGGTTTTCCCTTGTAATACATATATAGCTCGCTCTTCTGCGATTCTTGTAAAATTATTAATCTATTCCTTTGACGATTAAGTAAAGCATGTCGTTAGAAAATTGATCCCAGAAAATTACGCATTGACTATTGTGTTAGGCATATTAATACATCAATAAGCCTTTTACATTAACGTTTCATTTTTGCATGGGATGAATCCACAATATTTCAGAGGGTGTCTAGGTCCGTTGGTCCTAAGGAGTCCGTTTTCACAATCAGTTCAACATTTATGATAACAGGAGTTCTACACCGATTAAAAAATCGTAAGAAATACTTTTCTACATTATTAAGGTGAAGTGAAATCCCCCTCAAATCAATCGATTCGAATAAGACTCTTTTTTTAAGGGTATTGGATTGAACTGTCCGAAACTTTGACACATGACTCGTGATCGCCTAAGAATTGTCCTGACTCTTTTGAAATTTGAATGATCCAACAAAAATTTTTTGACTTAACCTAGACCAGAACCAAAATGGCGTAGAGCTCTTATATTTCGATCGATATACAAGTATTGAAGGCTCTGATATGAGAAACGAAGGTATCGGAACAATTGTACAACAATTTTTAACATTCTAGTAATCGAGAATCTCGCATTTGAACGATATAAAGGCAATAAAAGTATCTATGCTAAACCGAAGATAACACGAGATCTCGGAGAGAAAATTTAGTTGACCCTAAAATCACAGATATCGCAGGATGTCACTATTCTGTCGATTTCTAAATAATTAATGTATGGAAACGACATATGAAGTACGCCATTTAGTATAATACCCAATATAATTCGACAAGGCTGTCGATATAAATACAAACGTCAGCAACGTAGGTATTCAGAAGAATCTTTTTTACCGACGTCATTCAAATTTCTCGACGTGTTTCACTTCACCTTACGAGTGCATTTTATTACATTAGTATATCTAATATAATCGTCTTACGAAAATAACCTTCAGGGAATATAGGACTTTCTTGATGCAATTAGACTACTGGACAAAATGAAATACACCGGTGTAAAATAAATTGATGTCACACGAAGGAGAGACCGGGACAAGTTGTCTTACGGGGTAAATTGACCAATGTGTAGTATATTTTTTATTTTTACTTAATATCTTTCTTAATTTTGTCATACATACCCAATTGTGTCCCATACTTTTGTTGGTACTCAACATAATTTGTTACACCTTCGTTTATTTATAAAAAAAATTAACGCCAAACCTATGATGGGAAGTACATTTTTTTTTTTAATATAGTGTATTATTTTTCACTATTTAGAAAATGTCATATAAAAAAAGCTGTGTATATATTTTTAAATAAAATTGTTTATCATTTATCAATATGCTTTCGATTGTTAAAATGACGTTCAGAGCAAAATGACTTACGATAAGCGGGGCAAGTAGCCTGACAACGTCTTGGCGTCGCGGTGATTGTTAGTTTTTCTCTCATCGTCTGTACTTCAAGTATATTCCAAATAATTATTTATTAATTCACTTAAAATAATGAGCTAAGCTTGGTGTGCTCTACATTTATTGAAAAAACATTACAACGTTTAATGTAATGTTCAAAGCGAAATCGTAGCAAACGACCAACGAAACATCTAATGATAAGTGTATAAAAAACATTGAAGAAATGGAAACGACAAGCCAGGACGAAATTGAGACATTCTATTTAAAATGCGGTGAATCTTATTCTTTTAATTTTCAGGGAGAAATTTAGATAAAATTCATTCAAAGCGGCCAGTAGGGACATGAAAAATGCGTCGATACAGACAAGTTGCCGTCCTTTTGGTGCATTTTTTGAGAGTCAAGTCTCCTACAAATTTCTGATTAGTACCTATTTAACACTTCTGACACATTTGTGATTTTAACAAGTGCTAATCAACGTAAGAACATTTTACTTTGCTTAAGGAAGGTGACTAAGTCGGAAGAGAGAGTTAAAGCATCACAAATATTTATTATAAAGTGTAAAGAGATTACTTGTTGCGTATTTATAAATGTATTTGTAAAAAATATTTTGTCACTGTTATCAACGGAAACGATATTTTTAAATTTGCAACTTATTATTTTCAATTGTATGCAAATTTTGCGCGTACCCGGGGCAAATTGACCATCTGCACCGGTGTGCATAATTATTTCTTTAATCATTTGCAAAAGATTAAAGAATTTTGGACTACAGTTTTTATGCCTGCATGTACGCCCTACATTTCAATTATCTTACTCACAATTAAGCATTACCGAAAAAGTTGGCCAATCTGCCCCGGTCTCCTGTATACGTTTCAAGCGAACATTTCATTTATTTATTATTCTCGGTATAAGCACACGAAGATTACTCGCTTCAACCAGTATACTTAAAATTCGTAATTTACTTCAGCTGCTATGTACATCGAATTACTCAGCGCTTGTACCATCTCTCTTTTACTACATAATTGTTAGCCATATTTATTTGCGACTAATCAAGAATATAATTAAATTCTAAGTTGTTAAATTAGTAATTAAATTATTCTCTTGAAAATGTATCGGGGAGAGAGAAAAAATATGAAAAGGAGTGAAAACAAATATTTGGTGCAGTTTGGAAAATATTGATTGTAACCGTTTAAGTTGGAGAGTTATAATGATTAGACATCTAATTAATGAATTAATAAGCATGAATACATGCGAGTACCAAATTAATAATAAAGTGTGATAATATATTTTAAGAAACATATTGGTTCTCGTAACTGCGAACCATTTGTTCGCGTATGCTCCGAAACTTACATGATTTTTTATATAGAACTTGTGGTATGAGTTAATTTTATACTGGAATTGAGGTGTTTAAAATATTCAATACAATTAAGCGCATAATACTGTATGAGTGAGAACGTTAACGAAACGAAATGTACGTACATTGGAAATGGGCCTTTTTCGCAACGTGTCGAAAGCTGCATTTCTGAAAACTATTCACGTTTAAACGTTACAGAGGCAAACCTAATTCGGATCAAGTTGGATCCTTTCTACCAACGTAAACTGATTCCGTCCAATAATCTAGATAATGGAACATTATTGTACGATTCTAAGGTAAGTGTCAGCTCGGTGGCAAACATATTTCCTAGTATAGCAACGTGTCGTCATGTCTCCACAGCAGTACAAGTTAGTTTTATTTGCATTCATGCAGACATGTTCGTTAACACTAAACGACGGAAGAGGCCAATCGGCAAGAGGGCCAAAATTGGCCCTCTAATAGAACACGACTAACGACCAATTCGGACACGTTAGAACATTTTTTGCTGTTACAAATTGTAGAAATTATAAAAGATAATATGATATTTGTAGTTGCTAAATATTGAATGAAGTCGCTTCCACAATTAATAATTCAAATGAGATTAGTTTTTTGAAATAGATCTCGATTAATTAGAATGTGCATATCCGTACCTGTAAAAATACTGTCGGCAAATTTGTCAAATTGATTTATGTCAATCAACTTTAAGAAATGTTTTTCAACATCGTTGTCAGTTTCATTAGGCATTCTGAGTATACGTATTCCACTGCTTTCGTCAATAATGAAGAAATTAAATTTCACATAGGTTATCACTTTATAAAGGGCAAAACTTAGAATTTCTGCTAAAAGTTATTTTAGACTTTATTTATTAATATACCGCACGTGAGATTGTATGAATGATCGAGGAAAATCATAAGAAACGTGAGATAAACAATTTGTAAATGGGATAGTATGTTTTAGAAAAATAGGAATAAGGACACTGTGGAGGAAAAGTGGGTTTTTTATGCCCAGCGGGACCTTGCAATGCTAGTCGCGGGCTCGCGAGCGTATGAGCCGAAGACGAGTACAAATTTGCGAACCGAAGCCGAGTATTGCAAACACGCAAGACGTAAAAGACATTCGTGGTACACACGGTACTATATGTAATAAAAGCATAGTTTACGCATTTTTTGCACATACGCAGAATACGAATAGGGCTTTTTCGCTGTAGGGTGTTTTAAGACTCTTTTCTGTAATGCCCCCTCTCTCCGCCATTTATTTATGTTTACCATCGCAGAAAAGACAACTCTAAAGTTGTCTTTTCATACATGTGTTTAGTACCTAAGTATTAAACACATGCGTGAAAAGACGCATGAACCATGTTTGCATTACATAAATACATGATGCCGGTCGAAAATGTGCCCATAGCCGTACTCCACGGATGCACAAAAAGGCACATGAACGATGCTTTGAGTATATTATGAAAGTAAGACCAGGCTTTTATGTTTATCCTGACCTTATAATACGATTCGTAGGGTCGCGGACGCACGAGCCGAAGCCAAGTATTGCAAGCATGCTGGGTGAAAAGACTCAAATCCATAAGCAAGTAAATTTTGCGAGAGCTGCTCTTTGTTAATTCCTCCTCGCAGTGTACACGTTTTTGAAAGTGAACTTGCGTGCTAGTGTATGTACACGCAAATTCAAGCTGCTCTAGCAAGAAATGACGTATGTTACTTGCACGTGGATACGAGCCTTTAAATATCTATTTTGTTTCCTTAGTACACAAGGTACTAACTTGTTGGAAGTCAGTGGAATTTCTACTCGGTTAATATTTTAAACAGTATATCTTACTTTTTTTTTCGTGTAAGTATCCAATCTGGTTGTTATGTTTTATTACATTTCATGTTAATAAAAACCAATGAATGAACACTTATTAAATCGATCGTTAGATACTGACATCTAGGCTGATTCACATATTTATATCTACTTCGGCTCTTTAAAATATGCTATATATTCATTATAAATATCTACACAATGATTACAGATATTTATAAAATCCGCGCTATTAAATACAAATAATTGCGAGATGTCATGATCCCTAATCACAAATAGCGGACCATCTGTGATAATTACCAACGTCACTTACTCAATCTTTTTCAGAATTTAACTGTAGTTATCATTTTTTCTCCGTTAGAAAGAATCTTTACGTAATTATCGTTTATACTTCTTATATATGCCCTCTTTTTCTGCAGGTATTACAATAATGTAGTAACATTCTCCTGCGACTTCTTTGTACAAATCGATTATAGCGATTATACCACGACTGTATTTACTTAAGTAATTTATGCATGCAAAATAATTTTTTCTGACGGCCTTGAATACACGAATATTCATACGTTTTAAATATTTATTGGGTCCCTTTCGCCAAGATAAAATATAGGAAGCATTATCTGGAGAGGACGAAATATTGAAATTAGAATAAATTAGACAAAATGTGTATAAAGAAGCCGAACTATTTTGATAATTTATTACCCGCACGGGTTATTTGTTATAGAAATGTGCAGTTGTATGCTTTTGTTTTGTCTCAGTGACACAAAAATATAAATGTCTGTATAAAATCAATACAAAAGTTATTACTTTTCACTTTATCCTTTAGACACCACACTAATGCGAATTTGGAACAGTCAAAGTTCCAGTCCCGCAGATCTATAAAAAAAAATGATGTCAACGACTTATTACCTTTCTGGAAAAATGTATAGATTCTTCCCTAGCAGGTGACGGTGGTTCCAGCGTCATTCGTATTAAATACGGAAGGAAACTTGTTGATTTTCACTGCTAATGCGGAACCACACCAACGTGGAAGCACGGTTGTGGCATCCACGTTCGTAGAAAAATTGAACTGTAGTTTTTTTTATGGATTATTTGCAATAAAGGTATATATGTCTACAGTTTTCGAAGTAATTTGTTGTTTTTTATCATTTTTAGAGAAAAAAGCATTGCGTTTCTCAGTTTGTTACCCGGGGGATGATGGCGGTTGCGGCCGTGACACACTCGCACACACTCACTCACGCTCGTTCGATAAAAGGGAATGAGTAAGTCAGGGAAAACAAAATAAATGCGGAAGTGAACTACAAAACAATACTGACTATTGATATGATTATTACGAATTAGAAAACAATGACTAAACTATGGATAACACCATTCTACGTCGCGGGGTGAGATTCGCAGTACCGGGATGTAGGTTATGACGCCTTCGTCGGTTGCGATTAATTATCTTTTTTTTTTTTCCGGACCCTGAGTCCACGTTCACTTCTCGGTGGGCCCGTTTGGAGACTCCTTGACCAATCCGAAGTCGCTCCGGTCTCGAACGGGCCACCGATTGGCAGAGAGTTCGCGGGGGTGTCCGGTCCCTTGGTGGAGTTGTCTTCGATCGCGACAGCGTCGCGGTGACGCGACGCCCTGGCATCCCGTAAGTAGACGTAAAATTGAGAGTTCTGGCTCACCCCACCAATCCTCCCGTGACGTCACCCCCCCCCCCCCGCCTTCAACCGCGCTCGAGTGCGAGGTCCAGCAGTCAGCAAGGTAGATTTCTTCGACTCGTCGGTAGGTAATGTAGATTTCTCAATCGGTAATGTAGATATCTCGGTCGGTTATATAGATTCTAATGTCAGTTCAAAGACCGTTGTGAAGGCGTGAATTTTTTTCCCTACGGCGGCCACCTCACCCCTCGGAAAGGAGGTGGATGAGCGGATCCGGAGGAAATATTCAATGTCTATATCTTTGTGCGTAGAAATATAAGGGGAAATGATATTTCCGCCCGGAGAAACACGCCGAGGCTGTGGGGTCAATGTTGGGGGGAAGATGGTGTCATCCGGAGCAAAACGATTGCGGCTTGATTGATCTTCGAAATAACTGGGTTATTAGTTTTCTGGAATGTCTTCGGCGGCTTTAATACAAAGATTTATTTCCTCTCTTAGACGCGCGCGGCACAAAGTAAAGGTCGGTACGTAGAGGTGACAAAAACGATAAAACTACCAACGTACCGCAGCAACCGGTCAATGGGGGGAGAAGCTGCCGGTGTCATTCGGGGCAAAATGTTTGCAGTTTGATTGATCTATCAAATAACTGGGTTATCAGCTTTCTGCAATGTTTTCGGCGGCTTTAATACAATATTTGATATAAATAGATTTATTTCCTATTGGAGACGCACGCGACATCAGCAACTGTTTAGGTATAAAGAATATGATAAAAGTTCCAACGTTCCCGACCAGACATCGCATACGCAATGCGGGGGGAGTCGGTTATAATGCGAGAACATTAATGATATCGCGTAGTTACACCGCAAACATTTGTCTGGAGTCATTGGAGGAGTTGTGAGGTGACGATTCGGAGAATAAGGAGTATGTAGTATCTTCCTGCGGCGACGGGGCGAAGGAAAATGTCGTTATCACTGATAATTTTTTATATAATACGATCGCACGTGCATCCAGCATGTACACTGGCGGTCATGAATGCCTTCCTTCCGTATATGGCGCCGCTAGGTGGTGGGGTCGAGTACCACTTACTGCAGCAGTGGCAAGTTTAAATAGGAGAGAAGGCTATAGTGAGTGTTTATAAGAAATTTGATGTTTGTAAATAAAATAAAATGTAGGAAACGTACTAAAAGTTCATTCAGCAATGGATTTGATATATTTTATACATATTTTCCCGTAACCACCAACCTGAACGTAAAAATTTTCATCACAAATTATCGTTCACGTACGAACTGACAAAAGTTTATCGGTTTATTAGTGAATCAGCTGGCAGATCCTCTGCATTAAAGTTTAAACAGTACGCGCAATATAACAAATTACGTTAATTAATACATATTCCATTAGTTGAAAAAGTAAAACTTTCATTATATCAATTTGTGGACGTGGGATATAATGCACATACATTTTATACATATGTATTTCACCCTCGCGCAATTGGATAAACGAAAATAAATAAATAAATGTAAAACGTTTTATTATTTCATGTATCCGAAAGAAAATTTCCCATGCGTACAAATATACACACAATATATCTCTTTGAAATTTTCGCCACATTATTTATTACTCTAACCTGACGAACTAACATTCGAGCCTAGTAAGAAATTATTCATTCTTATAACACATATCATAACAGAGAGTGAAGGAGGACGATTCAGAACCCTCGCGCTTCGCTCTGATTAGTGCAAGCACGTGGCGGGAAGGATTGAAGAGTGACGATCTAGGCTGAAGAACGAGCGCGGGCAAGAGATCGGCGAGCCATAAACCCCGGGGACGCGAGCAAGTTGGGGTCCAGGAGCAAGATCCCCTCTCCCGCAATATGAAGCCATTCCTGACACCTTAGGGCACTGGCGATTTATATGTTTGTCTCAAACTGGGGAAAGGCATCCCTTCGCGAATCGAAACGGCCATCTTTCTCGAACGCACGCTCTCGAGAACGGAAAATGAAGGATAGAGAGTCTGCACTTCGTCTCCCCCCCCCCTGGACCCTCGCCAGCGATCGGCCGAGCCGGTCTTCGAATGGGTTTCCGGCCCTCCCCCTTCGCGATTATGCATTTAACCGAAGACATCGATGATAAAATTGTGTCCTGGTGAATGAACAGAGATACTCTATGTCTTGAATATTAGACACGTGTCGCATGATATTTTTTTAGCATTTTCAGAAGGACTAAATTATTATGAAACATGGTGCGACGAGATTTTGTATCATTCCGTTTTTAATAACGGCGTGAATAGTCCCCGATCGCCCTTAAGTTGAAATCATTCACTTCCCTCTCTTTATGCGACAAATGGTTCTTCATGAAAATGAAAATATGTACGTGGAAAAAACGCGCATACGCATGGTCATTTAATTCATTATTAAATTGAGGAGGTAACCGATTTGTTAAACCGTCCATTTATCTATTTGTGAGAACGGTCGTTTCATTAATTGCGCTGTAGCTATTCGTCATCGGCTGCTCGCATGGATTCTCACTAGATCCCTGTAAAGGAGGAGACATTGCATATCGAGGAGCGCAAAAGCGCGTTTTAATTTGCTCGCACCCCTTTTGTTCCTCACTTCCCTAGATCCCACCAGAGGAATTGATCTAGCCGCTCGGATCAATCTCCTCACAAACTTAAAATAATCGTTACGCGCAAGATTTGGGTAATCTCAATCTGAATTACCCCGGCCTCGCATACGCTCGGCCGCCCCGTAACAAAACTGGTGCCAGCGGTGGGATCCTCTCCTTTCGAACTGGTGGGACCCGTTGTAATTAGACACGGTACCTCCCACCATCCCTTTCGGAAAAACCTCAAAAAACTTTAATTATCACTGTTTCAAGTACTGTAGAATCTGCAACTTCCTTCTGGGAAAGTAAAAGCTGAACATAGAATCTCTGTCCTTCCCAAAACAACCCTTCGTCTAATAAGGAGCTGAACCGACCTTCCCATGGTAACTTGTTACCAGTCAGACCTAAACGGAACGATAAAGGGTAGTGGTTGAACGACTCCGGAAAAGACTCAGGCTGCTTAAGTCGAACCGACCTTCTCCCGGTAACTACGTTACCGACCGAGTTAAGGTTGAACGACTCGCGTACCTTATCTCTCTGGTGGAAAAATAACTACTGAGCTAAGGAAAGATTGCGGCTTGTGTGGAATCCTTATCACCTTATAAACCAGGTGAGCACAAGGAAACCTACCGCCAAAAATCTTCGTTCCCATCCCTCTTTTCTCAGCAAATAAATGCCTAAACGAGCAGGAAGGAAGCAACGAGAATACCAAAGTAATAAGAAACAAAAAATCGAAACCGTATTAGACATCCACTCTGAATCCCTAAATAATTGTTCTCCATCGTCTTAACCAGCTATCTATTCGTACAGAAATTCTGGTAGACATTCCCTCGACTAAAGAAATAACCCTTCCATCCACTTCCATAGAATCTTCAATCGAAATTCCCCTATTAGAAGTCCACCCGCTAACAGCTGACTCAGCTGAGACGATCCGAGAAATCGACGCGTTAGTGGAATCTATCGCAGCGCGAATTCTCCCGAATCATTCCGATCTTGATATCGAGACCATAGATATTTCGGACTAAATTCAAATTCCCGCAACGTCCTATTTTTTTACGAACAGATCTACGTCAAAAAAAAACCTATCTTAGAAACCTATGTCTCATATTTCGGCACGATGACTACCGACCATCACCGACTTGCTTAAACTAACTCAGCACTACATGCAAATGACGGAGAAATCCTCACGTATACGTTGCATATAAGGAGCAATTCGCGACATCCCGGAATTCAACGGCGAAGACTCCCCACTCTCCACCTTCGCACAACCCGTAGAAAACGGGTTAACATTAATCAACCCAGAAGATGAAAATATATATGTAACGGCCATTTGACGCGTATGACAGGCCCCGCGCGTACTAGCATTGAGGATGAAGCCTTCGGGAACGTCAAAGAATTGATTAAGCATCCGTAAAAGAGGTTTGCTCCTAATAAAGATCTCATTTTGCTAATGGGAGAGGCCAAACAGTTTAGCATTTTCCCGGGTGAAACCATACGCCAATACATAGACAGGGTTAGCCAACTAGCCAGGCGAATAAAATCCGCCGTCTGAGATAGCTCACAGGGTCAATTCATGAACGAAAGGATCAATCAAACCCTTCTCGATAATTTCATTTTAGGTTTGCCAGGTGAAATGGACACTTATGTCTACTCCAAAAAGCCTAAAACCCTCGACAATGCATTTAATCAGGTTTTACAATCCGAAAAGATCCGAGGTAGCAGACCGACCAAACTGGAACCCAGGGAAAGATATAATTCTCCCGATTACCACCGTCATAGGAGTCCCCATACGAACTATCATTACGACCATTATCAATACGACAGACCTCCCCACCACGTGACATACCCTCAACAACCTAGACAATACGATACATATCCAGAAAGACGCTATGAAAGGCCTAGTAGAAACACTAGCCCACGGCCCGAGGCAATGCACTCCTTAGTCAGCACTTCCGAGCAAAGACCTTGCATCTTGACACCTCCACCTTGCCGTTCGGACGATGACCTACTGAACGCTTTAGCAAAATTATTAAGCGAAAGGTTGACAAAACCCAAATCACCTGAACCCTCTCACCGAGATAATTATGATCGAGATCGTAGTCCTAATCCGCGATATCGAAACTCCTACAACCCCCGAAATAATGAATCCACGCAGCCTAATCCACAATACAGAAACCGAACTCTCGAACCTCCACCCAGAACGGCACGATCGAAATCGCCATATCCCGATCCGAGACTCTACAACATTTACACACCCTCGCGGTCCCGGTCGCCATCGCCCGGCGCCCCTCTTACAAAGAAGGTACCTGAGGTGTCCCCCTCCGATTTTGTTCATTTTTAAATATGTTATAGAGGACTAAAATCTAAGGGACACGTGTTTTTTTTATCGGCGGATAAACACTTTTAGGGGGTGAAATCAGGCTTCAAAGTTGGCCGTGAAAGGGGGTGAGTTTGCTGTTTCATATAGAAGCACTCGACCAATTTTCATGGAACAACCGTCAAAATGTAGGGAATGAAGAATTATGAAACATGCATTTGGAATTTTTCGAAAAAATTCAATTTGAAGGGGTGAGCCACCCCTTCGAATACTTCTTTTACCCCTNAATCGGTCGAGTGCTTCTATATGAAACAGCAAACTCACCCCCTTTCACGGCCAACTTTGAAGCCTGATTTCACCCCCTAAAAGTGTTTATCCGCCGATAAAAAAAAACACGGGTCCCTTAGATTGTAGCCCACTATAACATATTTAAAAATGAACAAAATCGGAGGGGGACACCTCAGGTACCTTCCTTGTTAGAAGGACATCAAGAGAGCCCAGCGATGCGCCACCACCAACTTCGTACCGTAATTTAAACTCCGAGGGCGCTCGCCGAGTCCCCAACCAGGCGAGCGCGTATCCGAATCACGACCCTCGTACCGTGACCTTTGCGAACCAGAAACCCCAGAACCCGACTGCTTGGTCAGAAAGGCACCGTCGCCTGTAATCACCATATGAGCCCCCAAGTTGAAAAATGGCCAAGGTACCTTCGTCATCGATAGCGGTTCCTCCGTAAATCTTATACATTTAGAAGCACTTAGTAGCGCAGCTCCTGTTACATCTGAGAAAACTCCCAATTCGAGAAATTACCGGAAACACGACCACTACGTTAGGAACAAGCATCCTCACTCTAAAACACTCCAAAGCAGCCTCTTATGTACTAGAAAAAACCGTGCTCTGGTGTGACGGAATTTATGGCAACGCGTACCTAGCACAGGAAAAGGCAAAAATCTCCTATAATCTAAATACAATAGTCACAGCTAGTGAACCAATCAGGCCAATTTTCTTTCAAATACACATACTCGCCACCAATACCACGGAGGAAGACGTAGAGGTTGAAATAGACTCCATGCTAATTCATAGACTCCTCCGAAGAGGAACCCGAAACCAATAGGGAACAATTACCAATCAAAGACCCCAATTCGCGAATATAAGAAATCGAAAAAGTCCTCAAATTAGGCCACCTAAATCCCTGTGAAAAGGACCATGTTTGGGAAATAATAAAAAAATTTCCAAATTGTTTTCACTTACCAGGCGATAGATTAGGAATTCAAACACCCTCACCCATTCCATACCAACGACAGATAACATTCCCGTTCACACGAAACAGTACCGATATCCACCCGTACATCAAGAGGAAATTAAGCGCTAGAATAGCAATTTGCTCCAGGACGAAATCATTCAGCCCTCTAGTTCACCGTATAATTCACACCTGTGGATAGTCCCGAAAAAAACCCGATTCTAAAGGCAATAAGCGATGGCGCATGGTCATCGACTTCCGGGCCCTTAACGAAAAAACCATTGGAGATAGCTACCCCTCCCCTGGATCACGGAAATCTTAGACCGTCTAGGAGGAGCCAAGTACATCTCTATTTATGACCTAGCCAGCGGATTCCACCAAATTGGAATGGACCCGAAGAATAGGGCGAAAACAGCCTTCACTACCTCTAACGGACACTATGAGTATGCGCGAATGCCCTTCGGTCTCAAAAACGCACCCGCGACGTTCCAGCAACTCATGGACCAACTTATGACAGGCTTACAAGAAACCGAATTATTCGCATATTTGGACGATATTGTTATTTATGCCTCATCTCTTCAAGAACACGAGGTCAAAATTAGAAATTTGTTACGAAGATTAGAACAACACGCCATAACACTTCAACCAGATAAGTCCGAGTTTCTAAGGAAAGAAGTCACCTATCTCGGACATATAATCGTCAGGAGGTGTTCGCGAGAAACGTCGATCTCGACCGTGCAAATCGATGACAACGTTTTCGCGAACGGCTCGTACGAGTTTGATCTACGGAGTGCTGCGCCGTCAGTTTGCTCTTACGAATCTGCATATTGAACGACATCCAATTCGGCCCATGCGTTCGCGAGAAACGTCGTTCTCGCCCGTGCAAAGCGATTACATTTTTTCGCGAACGGCTCGTAGGAGTTTGACCTACGGAGTGCTGCACCGACAGTTTGCTCTAACGAATGTCCATATTGAACTACATCGAATTCGGGCCATGCGTTCGCGAGAAATGTCGACCTCGCCAGTGCAAAGCGGTGACAACTTTTTCGCGAACGGCTTGTACAAGTTTGACCTACGGAGTGCTGCACCGTCTGTTTGCTCTAGCGAATGTACATATTGAACTACATCGAACTCGGGCCATGCGTTCGCGAGAAACGTCGACCTCGCCCGTGCAAAGCGGTGACAACTTATTCGCGAACGGCTCGTACGAGTTTGATCTACGGAGTGCTGCACCGTCAGTTTGCTCTTACGAATCTGCAAATTGCTCGACATCGAATTCGGGCCATACGTTCGCGAGAAACGTCGATCTCGCCCGTGCACAGTTATGACAACTTTTTCGAGAACAGCTCGTACGAGTTTGACGTGCGGCGTGCTGCACGGTCAGTTTGCTCTTACGAATCTGCAAATTGAACGACATCGAATTCGGGCCATGCGTTCGCGAGAAACGTCGATCTCGCCCGTGCAAACCGATAACAGCTTTTTTTGCGGACGGCTCGCACGGGTTTGACGTACGGGGAGTTGCACTGCCAGTTTGCTGTTACGAATGTGCACGGGGAATGACGCGGGAATTCTTACTATTTCAATGGCGGTCTGCGCGTGATTCTATTTCGCGATGCTGAGATTCGAGCTCAGCTGTTTAATGGAAGTCGATGGATTCTTAATCTATCCGATTAACCGGAGCAAGGCATGGAAATCGCGATAATGGTTAGAATTCGATTTTGGTCGAAGATGATGGGTTAATAAATAAACGAAAATGAAAATGAGTATGAATCGAGTTTGCTAAAAATCCTCTACCTGTCTTGTTCAGCGGCCGTAATCGGTGACAGTCTCTTTTGATCGACCCGGTCGGATGACTGTGCGTGAACACCTTCGTCCCGTGGCGTGCCCTAGGGTTGGAGGTCTCCTAGAAGCCTTCCGTCCAACGGAAGTCGCAATGCCGCCGTCTAGTCCTGACTCGGTGGCTGGATCGCTGGAGTACCGAGCGGCGCTACTGCAGCTCGCAGGATAGTGGTCCTTGGCAGGGAGTCCAATGGTCTCGGTCTCTGACTCGCTAGGAACGGAGTACCGGGACAAGGAGCTCCACTCGAAGTTTCGATGACGACTGACGACAGCTTTACAATGATTTGATATCCCACCTGGCCACCCTTGATCGACCCCTCCAAATTTGATATGAGGGAAGACCTCAGAGTCGAAATCAAGTCGTCGTCGTTGCAACATGTAGTCTCGTTCCCCATTACGATTTTAATGTGCGTGATTCGTGAGCCATATGTAAAGACCTTTAGTCTCCATTCCTACGAGATTAAGGACGACCCTCGATGGAGGGAATAAAGTGTAAACGACGTGAATCTGAGACAAAATAGATTAAGGAACCGTATGCAGCCTTCCCGCGAAGGAAATTATGAACCAAATAAAATTAATTAGAGGTGGATTAGTATCCGAAACAAGCGGAACCTTACCCGGTTGAGGTGAAGTGAAACAAGTCGAGGAACTTGATCAACGTCGATAAAGAAGATTTTTCTAAATGCCTACATTGCCGACGTCCGTTTTTATATTGACAGCTGGGTCGAATTATATTGGGTATTGTACCAAATGGCATACTCCACCTGTTGTTTTCGTACAATAATTATAAAGAAATCGAAGTAAAACTCCAGAAATCCTCTGGATTTATGCTTTCTGGGGCCCTAATTGACTGCAGAGGAACCCTCTGCGCCATCTGTGATTTCCAGGTCAATTAAATTTTCACTCCGAGACCTCGTATTACCATCGTTTTAGCAAAGAAGCGCATACAACACTTTTTTTGCCTTTATCTCGTTCAAATGCGAGTTTATCGATTACCAGAGTGTTCTAAATTGTCGTAAAATTGTCCTGACCCTTTCGATTCTCATATTAGAGCCTTCGATAATTGTATATCCATTGAAATATGAGAGCTCGACGCCATTTTGGTTCTGATTCGGGCTGAGTTAAAAAATTTTGTTAAAAAATCCAAACTTTGAATGTGTCAGGACAATTCTTAGATGATCAGGAGTGATGTGTCAAAATTTCGGACAGTTTGGTCTAATATCCTTAAAAAAAAATGTTGTATTCGAATCGACTGATTTGAAGGATGTTTCACTTCACCTTAGCTATCCGACGTAATTGGGTCCTTTACTTCTTCTTATGTATAGTTACCTTGTGCCAAACCAGATAACATTTATTTCGTTTGGTGACTAGAGTCATTTCTGCAGTTTCAGAGTCTTTCAGTTTAATTCAATTATAAATATGCCTTACTTTTTAACCAAAATAGTTGTCGCCATAAATTGAACCAGGATAATTAAATCAGTTAATACTTGAAATATCATATGTAACAATTTGAAAAATACATTTAACGCTGTTAAATATTTCGATAGATTTATTATTCTAAAACTTAGAGCATACGACGTACGATTTATTAACTATTCTACAAACATATAACAGTCCTCTCTTCTCTTGAATTAAAGGTTACAGTTAAGAATGCTCCTTTTTGTTACAAAATTACACGGAGAAGAAAGGTTTTGAAAGTTCTAGAATACATTACAATAACGTACTATAAAACGACAAGATTGCTAAATGTATCGTTCTTAACTCAAGATATATTTTAATGTTTGCTAATTATATTTTCCGAATAACTATACGAAAGTGGAATTATTCCAATGGACCTAATTATGTAATTGAAAATGCTCAACCGAATAGAAATCATGGCCTAAATATAATAATTCCGTATAAGAATCTAATGTATCCGAGTAGTTAGATAGAAATATTTCATAGGTAGAAAAACTTATTGGAGCATGTTTAAATTGATCGACGGTAGAATAGAATAACTGAAAATCTAAACGGAAGACATTGCCAGAAAAAGTTGTAACTTTCATTTAAAAACGATAGACTAAACCGTAATTATTATAAAGTTTGCGTTATTGTTGTAGGATCAGAACTCCTTGATCGCGAGTAACAATAAATAGAATTAGATAAAAGTATCACCAGAGAGCTTGGGTAATTAATGGTGCAGAGTATACTCTCAGATAGCAAAAGCACCAGGTTTGCGTCTTGGTCTGGTCATCCGAAGGTTCGAAATTTTGTTATAAATTCAACACTTGAGAAGCTCGTCCAGGTAGAGGCAAAATTCGGTCCACACAAGGCCAATGGCGAAAAAAAGATGTTTTAACCCATTCACTGCCAACTATGAGATATCTCGTGGTATGCGTAAGTATGTACCAAGACTGCCTCGAAATTTGCCTGGCAGTGAATGGGTTAAACGATGACAACGACGTGCGAGCGTCGACCAGGAAGCTGTCCGGTGACGCCGCGGAATTTGCGGAATTCAACGACACTCGAAGGCGAATATCTATGTAGGATGGAATCTCTGGACTCTTCCATCTGCCAAAGAAACATTCCCAAGTGTCCGCCCCCGATCTTATTGATTTTCATATATGTTGAAGAACACAAAAATCTAAGAGACACGTGTTTTTTTTATATCTGCAATGGTCCACACTTAAGGGGTGAAACAACCCCCCAAAGTTAGGGGAAAATTCGATTTTTATAACAATTTTCGTAGAAGCAGTGGAGGGATTTCGACGAAACTTTGTATAAACGTATTCTGTATAAGGACGGTGACAACACAATATTGTTCACCAATGTTGCACCCCCTCAAGGGGGTGAACTACCCTTCAGGCGACATTTTTTTCTAATATCTATTAAACAAGTACTCCTACTTAAGTTCCACTGACGCCATATGATTGCTCACAAAAAATGAAGAAATACGTGTTTTTTGCTTTTTGCCAATAAACATTTACAAATCGGTTGTAAACAATGAATGTAGGTGGTATACGGGTATATTCCGACCATCTTTATTGGGTTATATCGTGACCAATTCATTGTACATAAATCTTGTGAATGTGCTAATTCCTCAAAATGTCGTTGGTTTTCATAGCATGCAATTATTTATAAATATATTTAAAATAAAGTTTAAGAGACTAAAATAGTTTTGCAACAGATCCGATGACGCAGTCATCACCCGTTTCCAACAAGTAATACAATCTCTTTGGTGAAACGGTAAAATTGGATTTTTATTGTTTTTACGATAATAGAGTTAGCGATATTCGTAAATAATTGCATATTATGAAAACCAACGACATTTTGAGGAATTAGCACGTTCAGAAGATTTATATACAATGAATTGGTCACGATATAATCCAATAAAGCTACTCGGAATATACCCGTATACTACCTACATTCACTGTTTACAACCGATGTGTAAATGTTTATTGGTAAAAAGCAAAAAACACGAATTCTTCATTTTTTGTGAGTAAGCACATCGCGTAAGAGGAACGTAAGTAGGAGTGCTTGTTTATTAGATATTACAAAAAAATGTCGCCTGAAGGGTAGTTCACCCCCTTGGGGGGGGGGGGGGGTAACATTGCTGGACAATATTGTGTTTTCACCGTCCTTATACGGAATACGTTTATACCAAGTTTCGTCGAAATCCCTCGACTGCTTCTACGAAAATTATTATAAAAACTGAATTTTCGCCAAACTTTAGGGAGTTGTTTTGCCCCTTAAATGTGGACCATTGCAGATATAAAAAAAAAACACGTGTCTCTTAGATTTTTATGTTCTTCAACATATATGAAAATCAATAAGATCGGGGGCGGACACTTGGGAATGTTTCCTTGTGAGCCAAGTAGAGTTCAGGAAGAGTTTCGTCAGAGAGCCTGGATAACTTACGATCAGTTATTCAGAGCACTTGCCCAGATAAGGAAAAGCCCGGTTCGAGTCCTGGTCCAGTTACCCGAAGATTCTACATTTATTTTGTAATTCTCACAATTCTAAGAAGCTAGAAATAATTTCCTAATTCGATAGAAATTGCTATACCGCGTCGTAAATAATTAGCTGAATGATTCAGTAACAACGGTAAAGAATTAGTACAGCGAAAGTTAAAATGTGGAGGCAGTTGATTCCAGCTTCCTATTTGGTGCTAATTGTTATACCGTCCAGTACTCGATGCGAGCAACGAATTAACGTACATTTCTTATTCTATTTTTCGATCGATACCTAAATCATACCTATCTACATTGAGAAGTTACTAACCGAGTATAGTAATAACTAAAACCGTCTCTTAGGAGGTATTGCCCAAAAATCACACATGTCCCCGTGTTAGCATACCATATAGGAATGATTGGCAGAAATTCAGGAAATTCTGATCATACATTGTTCTCTACGTAAAGAACTTTAATAGATTCTCTTAGAGCCTTTAGATTGGACTTTTTGACCGAAGCACTCTCAGCTATAAACTCTTGGATCTCCTAGCAATTCCAATTTTTCCAGAAAATTTATATATTTACCGTATGTTCGTAATCATGCGTTAAAAAATATGAAAATGAAAAGTAGACGTTTAATCTGAAATATAGGAATACCCCGTTAAATGCACTTTATATTCAATGACATTGTACTCTGAGCGTAGTATCATTGTCCACAGTTGTTGATCACTTTATTTATAATACAGTCGGAACTCCTTATCCGCGAGGAATATGTTGGGTCGACATACTGCGAATACGGAAACCGTGACTACGAGAAGGTAAAATGTATGGGATTGCAGGAGACCGGTTGCAAGATTACAAACAAAAATGAAAAAGTATTAAAAATACTTTTAATTAAACCTTAACAAATCGAAGCATAATTATATCAGATTCAGCAATGTCTTGATAGATCCAGTGGTTAATTCCTTGTGTATTAAAAAAATGCGCAACGCATGTAAATGTCTCATCATGAGGTCAAGAGCGATCAAGTTTTTCTGGTTGTACCTTAAGCGGTAGCTTGATTTTTATTTTCTGTCGCGAATTATATTTCCAACGTTTTTACGCGAAATGGTGAATCTTAACATTCAAGAACAAAGGGTACGTGTTACTCGCACAACGACATTAAGGCAACTAATGGTTAGTGATGAAAAACAAAATATAATGCTCGACACGATGCGAAAATGTATCAACAGGCGAGAAGGGAAATCGTGTCTATACGAAAATAACAGTTTTCCCGGCCAACACTGAGAGAAAAAAGGTGCGTAAAGCTGGCACCCCCACCTTAACACGTTCCCGCCGGCGCCAATTTTCATTTGTTTCCCCCAACGGCGGCACACAAATCTATGTCGCGCGTCATCTGGCGGCGCGCATTTCTCGCGTGTTCAGACTTGCACGCGCTTCTTGTTTCTTCAGTATTACATTGAGCGCTTACTTTGCAAATTATGTGACTCGTGCCGTTTTTTATATCCTAACCACAGATTTCTGTTAGTAAAAATAACTAAAAGGTGGTTAGAATATTTTTTTAAATTTTGCCCTTAAAAATATTTTTTTTAATTTTGCCCATAACATGGATATGGAAATAAGTGATTCGTCTCATGAATGTGTAAATAGAGGCAGGAGAAACGCATCAAGATTACGAATACTTTCTTCCTCTTCAGGCGAAGATTTTNATTTAAACACATTTTTTAATGGTGGGGGTGCTAGCTTTATTAGTACCCAGCACCCCCACAGAAAAATTGAATTTTTTTCCAAAAACCGAGCTAGCACAAAATTTGCGAATGTAGCACATAATTAGCGCATAAAGAGCACAAAATATTAAGACAAAGAAATTTGAATTTTGTAAAGGTGGGGGTGCCAGCTTTACGCACCTAGAGAAAAAGAGCTAGTAAACTATACCATTTGATATTGTTAAATCCATTTTTGTAAAAAGAACGCGATTTCTTGGATTTACTATAAATTAGTAGCTGCAACTATTTTTTAACAGGTGAGCATACTACTGGATGCTGTACGAATTTTATAATAACAGTAACATTATTTATAGTACTATTTTTTACCATTTTCAAATAGTTACATTATCTTTTAAATATTGTTAACTCTCATTGCAAGATGTTGATATTCATCCCACTTTAGGTAAGTGCAATAATACTACTAGTATGTACAACCATATACCATTGTGGTTTTGATATTTCAATTTTCAATTTGTACTGGACCTTACTTAAAACTTTGTTCAAGTTAGTTTCAATAACACCGATAGATAATGTGGCTTCCTCGCACAAAAAAACATTTTTTGTTGTACTTACTAAAAAAAACTACTATTTGCATTAGTGAAACACAACGTCAATGACATTTTTTTTAGCTACTCTGAATAATTTTTTTTTTACTGAAATTATAGAAACTATTTGTCAACCAAATCTTTAACAATATGCATATAGTTATGGTCGTCAGAAAATGTACCAAAGTATACAAAAGTGCAAGAACAGAATATTTTAATGCGTTGTAATTCAATTTAATTGTTACACTAAGGGTTAAATTCAGTAAAATTAATTTAATTTCTGAACTACTAATGTAGGACCAGTTACTGTTTTTTTTGCATTTAGGAAGTAATAAATAAACAATTCGATTTTTACTATAGTTTTCTATAACCAAAATTTGGGGTCATGGACGTTACTAATGGAGTAACCTTCTTCATGGAAAGCTGGAATTTACCACAGTAAATAAAAAGATTACTACGACCTAAATGTAAAAAACCCTACGGGTCTCATAGAAACGAACTTTTGGAATCACTTGCGAGAACGCTCTGCCATCTATCGGTCCTGTCGAAACTAACTTGAACAAACATTTCAGCAACGGTCAATACAAACTGAACAATAATATAACTAAATTGCAATAGTAAAGTAATTAGGTCGTATTGAGTAAAAAGTTCATTTCATGACACTGGTATAAAAAAGTTGCCGAAACATAATTTTTATAGTAAAATATCCACGGTAGCTCATATCATAATGTATGAGTTACGTTTTCACTGGTCTCTATTACTAAACTATTTTTTTAATATAACATCGGAAATAGTTCTTGGGGGTCTAAACTATAGTTTTATCTACTATTATCGATTCACATCAGTTCTTGTAGCAACATCAACTAAATGAATTGTTGAGTGTGCAAATATAGATAGTTCGTATGTATATAAAATACTATTCCATCCCTAATTGACCCTAAGATATGCAAAAAGACCTACAAGTCAAACATAATATTTTAATAAACTTCCATAATTGCAAAGAATGATTTTTCGAAATAGATTTAATGATTGACAGAACTATTCACAACAGTTAAAACTACTAGCTGAGCACGTAAAATTTACGATGATATGTCACTTACGTTAACAATAATGAAGTGAAATTTTCCTTTATAAACAGTAAAAATTTACATTATTCTTACTAGAGAAGTACAATAAACGTAGAATAGTTTATTTTACTACTTTCAAAAAGTAACAAAATATAGTAACTGTTACTATATTTCTTTGTTCAGAAAAAAAATTAATTTTACTATGAAAAGTATGTGGAGATTCTTTGAACTAAGAAAACTTGTTAAAAAAATAGTTTATTCCACTAGATTACTCTCTCCGTGCGTGAATAACGAACGTGTTAACCACGAATGAAGCTGTGACAAATATTCCCACGAATAAGGAATTTTGTCTGTATCCCATCTTTCAACTGATTCGCCGTCTTCGTAATGACACAATTACTGATTCGACTGAAAATGCCATATTCAATGGACTAAATGTTGGCTAAGATCAGGGATAACTATTAATACATCCGTACCGATACAAAGAAGTATCAGCACTTCACGCCTGAAATTTCATGCATTATTAGAGGGTTACGATAAAAAATCGCACGATAAATATAACTTTCATTTCATTATCCAGATTAACTATTACAATAATGTGTTAGCAGGTCTACGTGAGATTAGTTACAAAAGACTAATCCATGTCCACTATAGTGTTTCTGAAGATATTCTATTCCAATGGCTTCTGTCAGCTTCTTTTGCTTCATTGTACAATGTGGAACTAATTGTGTTACGAGTTTTATTTATACACTTTTTAGGTTCAACATATGACTAGCAAATTAAAGGTCGACATTATTTAAGTTAGCGGCAGAACCAGTTGGTAAATCTGGTGGTATAAACTTTCCTATAGGCTGCATTGCTTGACGTTGTTCAGATAATTTCTTCATTTCCTGTCGAAGTTTTCCCAAAATAGCATGGTTGGGTTGATTAACTGCAGCCTTGCCTTGCAGTAATGTGATTTCCTGTTCCAATTGTTTTTTCTCCTTGAATGACTTCACGCTCCGCGATCCATATAGTCGCAACAAAGAACCCCAAGACTGAATATGAGGATGTAGCCTTTGCAGTATCGCCTGAGCAGCACGTTGCTTACCGTCTTTCTTATTTCGACAGACCTAGTAAATGAAAAACTGTATCAATACCTTTCAGATACAACAAATGTGAGAAACTCATGCGTTACGCAAGAGAAGTTACAGCAGTTAGCATACAACATCTATGTAGCTTCCAGACTGTTTCGACAACAGTAAATAAATGAATATGCAACATACATTGTGTTAAATATAACTGAAAATGTACCGTTCTTGTAAATCATTTATGTCAGTTATGGTAATGAAAGACCCTGACAATGAGCAATTTAAGGTGAAGTGAAACACGTCGAGGAACTTGATCAACGTCGATAAAGAAGATTTTTCTAAATGCCTACGTTGAGGACGTTTGTTTTTATATTGACAGCTGTATCGAATTATATTGGGCATTGTACCAAATGGCATCCTCCACCTGGCGTTTTCATACAATAATTATAAAGAAATCGAAGTAAAACTCCAGAAATCCCCCGAATTCGTGCTTTCTCGGGGCCTAATTGACTGCAGAGGGACCCCCTGCGCCATCTGTGATTTTCAGGTCAATTAAATTTTCACTCCGAGACCTCGTATTACCATCGTTTTGGCATAGAAGCGCATACAACACTTTTTTTGCCTTTATCCTGTTCAAATGCGAGTTTATCGATTACCAGAGTGTTCTAAATTGTCGTAAAATTGTCCTGACCCTTTCGATTCTCATATCAGAGTCTTCGATAATTGTATATTGAACGAAATATGTGAGCTCGACGCCATTTTGGTTCTGGTCTGGGCTGAGTTAAAAAATTAAAAAAAAAATCCAAATGTTAAATGTGTCAGGACAACTCTTAGATGATCAGAAGTGATGTGTCAATGTTTCGGACAGTTTAGTCTAATACCCATAAAACAAAGTGTTGTATTCGAATCGACTGAGTTGAAGGGGGTTTCACTTCACCTTAAGTGTCGGAGGAAAAAAAATTCTTGTAACCCATTTATCATTCGAAATAGTTGTTTGTGTCGTCACATGGCGACTGTAACGTCACTGGAGTATTTGACTCTTAGCACTCGAGAGGTGACTCAGTTATCACTGGCAACTTGAATGGCAAAGGCCTCAATTGCAAAAGGTTATGCCCTGACACAAAATCTAAATGTTGCGTTACATAACTGTTGTTTAGATCGAGAGTACATCAAGGATGATACGGAATGACATGCTTCATAATGATTTTAAGAAGAACAACATTAAACTGAAGAAATCCCGTGGATTTAAGATGTTTGAAAGTGCCAGATGAGCGTGTTAAGTAATTGTTCATCCGAAAAATGGTATTCGATGTATAGTCCTATTTTAATGTAATAATCTACAACAAATACATTTCTTACAGTCAATGTTGTTTTGAGGACATTCACGGTTCATCTGTTATCATCTACATCATACACCTCAAATGCGTAGTGCTCTTATCTTTTATTTAGTTGGAACTTGTAATTTTGTGTATTACAAAAGTATTTTAAATGATTTGAAACAGTTCTTGGGACCCTCACGAGCTACTGTTGAGTCTTTTCGAAGTTAAAAATCGCAAAACATGTGGTTACGATGCTACATTCAGTCTGGTCTATTCTAAATAAAAACTGTTTTATTAAAAAGTGTTACTTTTTCTCGTAATAGGCCTCGGCCTCAATGTGACCGTCTCATAATTATGATATAACTTTATAATTATGTGGTAAAGTTTCAGATGATGGATTTGTGCATTATTAGAAGTACATTCGCACAATTTTATTGTTACCGATCAACACCACTTTTAACATCATGTTAATGCCTACAATCAAGAAACTCGGTAAAGTTTTGAGATAAATATATTTATTTGTGTGAGAAACGCGTCGGGTCCAGTGAAGAGAGAAACGCACTTCATTTCTTTAAACTGGAGCGAAAGGCTATCGACTATCTTATACATCAAGGATTCAATTTTCAAAAGTTTCTATTTAGAAATATGTTCTCTTAAAGCCTAGGGAAAAAGATATAAAAAATTGAGCAAAAATTTACCGGCCCCTTATCTGTAGTACCTACGCGAAGATATAACTATTTCAATTTTTATATACGCTCAGAATCGCTGTCTGTCATCATCGTCGAACAAACCACGGACCATTTTCGCAGAGACATGAAGGGTAAGGACAAATGAATTTTTGAGCAAGAAACTCGTAGCGTTGAGTGCTACGAGAAAAGCGTCCTGCGCTTAAGTTCAAGCGAGACGCTACAGAGTTATATACAGTAAGGATAAAGATTTCAGGAGTGGGGAAATGGAAATACAGTTCCTCCATTCTTATAGAAAAATAAATGGGCTTTCAACCGCTTAAAAAAGTCAAGCGAAAACTCAGGAACTTTTTAAAATTTACCCAGCTCCGATCGTTGGTACCTACGTGAAGATATAGTATTTTCAAGGTTTTCAGCCCTCTCAGAATCGTTGTTCTGCTATCATCATCGTCGTCGCTTCAGTCACGGACTACTTTCGTACTCAAACGATAGGTTATAGCAACCTTCATACAATTTTTCGTACGATATTCGACAGTGCCTCTTGCGGAGTGAACATAAACTACGACGCTAAGAGCTGTTGTATCCTGACCCCTTCAGATTTCGGTTTAAGGGCTACATCTTACATTGTTCTCCTACAAGAATCTCCTACATTGTTATTGCTGAAATCATTTACAGTCTACATTGAGAATTATACTAACTGACGGGTCCCATATGCCATTTCGCTAAAGTAATGATAAAAAGATCGATGTACAACTGCCGAAATCCCATGAATTCATGACTGTTTATGTTTTGACGAACCAACGTCGCCATCTGTGACGTTTAGCTGCAACTAAATTTTTGCTCTAAAAACACCTATTAGCTGCAGAACAAGCCATCATTCTCTTGCAATCGTTGGTGAAAGCATTTACCACATTTTCCCATCTGAGTAGTAGGAAGTGGCCGGTTCTGGACAGATTAGTATGCGTGCACACGTACACGGACACACACACATGCGCAGCGCCGGCCTATGCGTGTGAGTCCTTCCCCCCTCCCCCCTCCCCCTTGCCGACAAGCTCCTGGGCCCCTCGTGTGCGTGCACACGTACACGGGCACGCACCCATGCGTACCGCAGGCCTATGCGTGTGAGTCCCTCCCCCTGCCCCTTTCCCCTTGCCAACAAGCCCCTGGGTCCCTCGTTTGCGTGCACACGGACACACACATGCGCAGCGCCGGCCTATGCGTGAGTCCCTCCCCCTCCCCCTTTCCCCTTGCCTACAAGCCCCTGAGCCCCTCGTGTGCGTGCACACGTACATGGGCACACACCCATGCGCACCGCTGGCCTATGCGTGTGAGCCCCTCCCCCTCCCCTTGCCAACAAGCCCCCAGACCCCTCGTGTGCGTGCACACGGGCACGCGCCCATGCACACCGCTGGCCTATGCGTGTGAGTCCCCGCCTTGCCTACCCCGCCCGTCGGACCCCGCTGCACCCTCTGAAACG